>NW_027591239.1:0-99833 GCF_964213995.1 Mustelus asterias | reverse complement strand
GAAGGAGGGAGTGAGGGAAGGGAAGGAGGGAGTGAGGGAAGGGAAGGAGGGAGTGAGGGAAGGGAAGGAGGGAGTGAGGGAAGGGAAGGAGGGAGTGAGGGAAGGGAAGGAGGGAGTGAGGGAAGGGAAGGAGGGAGTGAGGAAGGGAAGGAGGGAGTGAGGGAAGGGAAGGAGGGAGTGAGGGAAGGGAAGGAGGGATGAGGGAAGGGAAGGAGGGAGTGAGGGAAGGGAAGAGGGAGTGAGGGAAGGGAAGGAGGGAGTGAGGGAAGGGAAGAGGGAGTGAGGGAAGGGAAGGAGGGAGTGAGGGAAGGGAAGGAGGGAGTGAGGGAAGGGAAGGAGGGAGTGAGGGAAGGGAAGGAGGGAGTGAGGGAAGGAAAGGAGGGAGTGAGGGAAGGGAAGGAGGGAGTGAAGGAAGGAAAGGAGGGAGTGAAGGAAGGAATGGAGGAGGGAAGAGAGGGAGTGAGGAGAGGAGGATGACTCAAGTTATCCAGAGAATGCAAAAGGGTTTTCATTTGCTCCCTTCACAACAATATTATTTCTTCAGAAACAAGTGTTGCCCCCTCCCCTCACACACACCCACATATATACAGTATAAGAGAGAGAGTGAGGGTCGTACCTGCTGAGCGCCGGGGCGCTTGCTGCTTTCTCCTCGGCATGCTGGCCAGAGTTAGCCCGACAGATCCCCAACTCCTTCCAAGCTGGCTGCGCGGCGGCCGGGCGGCGTTTTCATGCAAACAGCGACAGGGCTTGGGGCTGGCGGGAGCGAGGGGCACGCCAAAAAATAAAGAGAGAGAGAGAGTCTCAGCCAAGCAGGAGAGAAGAGAGAGAGCGAGTGAGTGAGGGAGAGGAGGAGGAGGGAGAGGGGATCAGAGCGGCGGACACTCTCTCACTCACTCAGTCAGTCAGTGAGAGCCAGGCTCTCTCTCTCTCTCACTCACTCAACACATCGCCTCGGCTCCTCACAGCCACTCACTGGGAGCTGCAACAGGCAAGCTTAAAAGAAAACGAGCTCATCGCGTCACCCAAAGTCGGCATTCTTTAACTGTCAACTTCCAAATAAAACAAAAAACAACAACACACACCGCCGCCAGCATCCGACAGCCCCCATCCCCTGCCAACCCCTTCCTCACCTCCCACCCCCTCCAATCCCCTCCCACCCACTTCCCTCCAACCCCTTCCCTCCACCCTTCTCACCCCCTCCCACCCACTTCCCCTCCATCCCTTCCCCTCCAATCCCTTCTCACCACCCCCACCCACTTCCCCTCCCCCTCCAACCCCTTCTCACCCCCTCCCACCCACTTCCCCTCCAACCCCTTCTCACCCTCCCACCCACTTCTCCCCTCCATCCCCTTCTCACCACCCCACCCACTTCCCTCCCCCTCCAACCCCTTCCCACCCCCTCCCACCCATTTCCCCTCCATCCCCTCCAACCCCCTCTCGCCCTCTCCCACCCACTTCTCTTCCCCTCCCCTCCCACCCCCTGCCTCCCTTCTCTCACATCCTCATCCCTTCGCTTCCCTCCATCCCCTTCCCTTCTCCCTCCCACCCTCTCCCCTCCATCCCCTTCCACCCTCCATCCCCTTTCCCCTCCATCCCCTTCCCGCCTCCTTCCCAACTCCTCCCATCCCCTCCTCCCTCCAACCCCTTCCCACCCTTCTCATCCCCTTCCCCCCTCCATCCCCTTCCCATCTCCTCTCATCCCCTTCCCCCCTCCACCCCCTTCTCACCCCCAAATACAATCTTCTCAAACATAGCAGGTAACAACAATTCAGCTGGGGGACTTCCCCAAATTAGGTTGGACAGTTTTCTCCTCCCCAAATAGCTCACTTTTTTAAAAAAATCGGAACTTCTTTGCTGAGGGGCTGAAGATAGCAGTGTAAAATGTTTCTGAAGCTTGGCTGTGGCACTGCCCAGCTCAGTGCCAACCTTCCTGAGCACCCTCCAAAAAACTAGTTTGGTGAAAAATGCTGAAGCGGGCTGGCCTGGGATTTTACTGTCAGGGTTTTCTTTCTACTCACAGGGTTTTGTTTTACTCAGGGTTTGCCCTCTGTTGCTGGGCTGGGATTTTTTTTTACTGACAGGGGGTTTGTTTTACTCACAGGGTTTTCTCTCTCTGTTGCTGGCCTGGGGTTTTACTCAAGGGTTTTTTACTCACAGGGTTTGCTCTCTCTGTTGCTGAGCTGGGGTTTTACTCAAGGGTTTTTTTACTCACAGGGTTTGCTCTCTCTGTAGCTGAGCTGGGGTTTTATTTTTACTGACAGGGGTTTGTTTTACTTAGGGTTTTCTCTCTCTGTTGCTGGCCTGGGGTTTTTAACTGACAGGGGTTTGTTTTACTCACAGGGTTTGCTCTCTCTGTTGCTGTTGCTGCTGTTGTTGTTGTTGCTGCGTGTGCCTCTCGCTGGGAGAGGGATCAGGCGATCCGGGAGTCCAGTTTGCCACCTTCCTGACGCCTCCCTCCTGGCACGGCGCGGCGGCTTCAAGCCCCGGGGAGTTTGGACGGGGTTGCTCGGGGGGATGCGCCAGCTTTCTGCTGCCCGCGGCTGAAGCTCTCGCCGTCTGGATGCTGCTGACTTTCAGGAACCTCCATTTAGAAAGAGAGAGAGAGAGAGAGAGAGACAGGGGGATCGATTGGCTTGGAGCTCGATTGCGCGTCCCTTACGGAAATGAAGATCAGAAAGAAGGGGCCGGACTGGAACTGTGTTCAAGTGGTTTGGAGAACATGGATCAGCAAATGCCAAACAGTTTCTTGGCCACCAATTGCACTTTTCTTTCCCCCCTCTCTCCCTCCCCTCCCTCTTTGGCAGGGAGGTGCTCAGTGACAGCCAGGACAGAGCAAAGGGGGAGATCTCTCTCTTTCTCTGTGTGTGTGTCCCACACGATTCTTCTTCTCAAAGATGTCAGGCCAGCAGTAGGAAATTCTTTGGTGGAGTTCAGTAGAAGGTGGTGAGGAAAGGGGAGGGGGTCAGATCTGACTTCTTGCTGGTAAGATCAGGAATGGCCACTTTCCCTCTCTGGACACCATCCAAATGTCTGCAAACTGCCCAGATTTAAATAGCTGGCGTCACAACTTTCTTGCCGTGTCGACTTTTAGATATTTCTAATCTCCCCCCCCCCCCCTCCTCCTCCCCATTCCCCGAGAATCCGATTCACTTTCCTTGCTGCTGAAGTTGTCTGTATTTTTTTCTCTTCCCCCCCGCCTCCCCAGCTTTGTCACAGGATGAACATCGCCGAGTCCCGGGAAGTGTGGGGTGCTCCTGGAAATGACGATTGAGGGAGAAAAATAAAGAGAAAGTGGTGAGTTGTCAAATTCTGCTTCTCCTGCCAAATTTGGTCAGCTTTATCTCGCCGCCGCTCGCATTCAGAGAGAAGGAGCTCTTCTCGCCCGCTCGCTCAGGCTACCTGCATCCTTGTCTTTAGAGGCTGACTAAGTGACTTTCACGGAATGGAGATGGGGTTTTTTTTTAGCCCAATCTAGACGTGCAACATTCCGTTAGATCCGCCCTAACATCTGTCCGTCTAACCATTGGCGCATCCATCAGTGTCACACTGTGTGCACACTCCAGCAACGGCACCAGAGCACATCAGGCACGATCTCTGTGTTAGACACAACACACACACACACAATACAGTGCAGCACAACACACAACAACAATACAGCAACAACAAACCAGCCTCGCAATCACTGCCGCCCCATTACAAGCAACTTCATCAGCGATTTCACCCCCCCCCCCCCCCTCCTCCTCCCCCTCCCCGTTCCCTGACATGCAGTGTTACAACAGGAAGAAGGCAACTTTTCACTCAGCCGCAATTCTAAATAACACCACCTCAGCTGGCCCTCATCGCCTTCAAGCACATTCCAGCAATCCTAATTTGTTATTTCGGACTGATTCTTCAGTTAATAACTCAATTTTATATATATGTATGCATATTATGTATGTATAGATATATATATATATTAAAATCTCAGGAGATAAATGGCAACATTTCAACAGAGCGATTGTAAGGATGTACAGTAATTTAGGGACACCGTTGAAAAGACACTGTGCAGGTTCATTTATTTTGAGCCTTTTATTCCATCCAGAAGCACGAATAAGTGGCCTAATACTTTAAGATGTCATCCTCTCGCTGACATTCCCAGGCCATTCGAATTTGTCTAGTGTTTGACGTTGGCAAATGGATTAAAACTGATGAACTCAAATAATTTCAGTGATTCTGCGGGAACTCCATCCCGCACTTAAATACGGTGACTCCAACTTGCAGGGAATTAAATGCACAAACTTTAGTACCAACTGTATGTGTTAATTGGTGCTCTAATTAATTCTACCCCCCCCCCCCCCCCTTCTTTCCGAACCGCTCTCAGTAACGTGGAATTCAATCTCTCGGTGAGACATCCCGCAGATTCAAACACACCCGCCTGCAGGAAACGCGCGAGTGCTTTGGTTCACCAGAGGGACGCCTCCCAAAACCGGCCAAAAATACTCGATATAAATCACAAATGATGTCGCCGATGAAGCAGTGTTCATCTCCAATGTTGCACATTTAATGATAAAACATGAATTGGATCATCTTTTGAGTTTTCGCCCGAGCAACAATGCAGAAGAGCACGCATTGCAAAAGTTGCTAGCGTGTTTTTTTATGTTAAAAGTTGGGCCAACTTGTTTATTTACATGTTGTAAAGAACACAGCGCCAATCATTCAGAATTATTTTGACAATCCTGACACTTTCTTTCCCCCCCAAATAGATATTTTAGTTGCATTGCGGCTTTATACATTAAAACAGTTTGTTCTGGATACATATTAAATTGCGCATTGCATATCTGTACATTGGAATCATTTATAATGACACTTTTAATTAGCTATTTACTGGAGCGTTTTGATGCTTGCGAATTAACAATCATCCCAACACAAAGTAATCGATATAGATTACATGTCCAAATTCGATAAACAGTGTTCCAGTGGGTTTTCCCCCTCCCTTTTTGGTAAAATACAATCTGCCTTCTGGCGTTCAATAAAAACCCTCCGTGTGCGAAAATGTACTGTTATAGTCGGCACTAAAAATTGATTTTACTGTATGAGGTATTAAAATGAACTTTTAAATTATTCTTGTAACGTTCCCAACGCGCGAAACCGACTCGGCGTTGCTGGCCATGCCTCTGCGAAATTCAGGCTTGAATGTTTCTAATCTGTGGGAATGAATAGCGCCCGGCGAGCTGGCCAAGTACAAGTTTCCTGTAAAAGTCAAATGTCCCGGGGCAGAGAGGGTATTAAAGCGGGAGGGAGGGCTCTGCAAAGCCCTCCTTGTTTAAATCCTCTCCCCAGCCTAGGCTCGGGTGAGTGATAGTTGTGGGTTTTATATCTCTCCACTTGTGATTGTAATCATTTGGGCGGGTTCTGTGCAGTTTCTGGAGTTCTAACAATAAATCTAGCAGGCAGACAGTCCTGGCGAAGCAGCTTTTTGTGTGTGTGTCTGTGCTCGAACGGTGCAACGGTTTTGTGCACGGATTTGACGGTGTGTGTGTCCACTGGGCAAGAGATTTTACTTTGCTGCAAGTCACCAGTTCGAGCCGGTGTCTCGCAGACCATCTGACACATATCTGCTCAGTTCATTTTGAGCTTTTTTTGTTGTTGTTGTCGTTTTACTGTACATCACGTTTCCCGTGTTCCTACAAAGAGTGGTCTACACTCCCGCTTACTGCCTCTATTTATATGCAGCCAGTAAAATACATGCTCAGATCATATCCTGTTCCATATCTGATTAGCAGTTCATTAGCTCAGCCCGAGTAAAGGAATTTATTTTTGGTCCAAACATGTCAAGCCAGTAAACAGCACGGGGAGGGGTAGGGGGGTGGAATCAAAGTTTTACTTGGATGTCGCTCGATTCGAAATCTACACTTAGAGCCCTGTTTCCCCCCAAAAAGGTCGGCGTCACCAGCAGCGAATTGTACAGTTTTAACGCCTTAAACTAATCCCGAAGGAACCTCCAGGGCCCTAATGCACATCGACCTGGTTAAAGTGAGGTGATCCGGACTGAGCTCAAAGCCACGTTTAATCAAAAACCAACGAGTAAAATAGATGGACCTTTTAAAAGTTGTAAAGTCATCTCTCTTGCGTTCCTTGAACTTAAAACAAAAGAAAACGCCGTCTCCCCCAGAACGCCGAGAGCTGTCTTGCAGAAGACCAGAAATTAATCACACTAAAGGGAGGGATAGATTTTCCAATCATTTTTTTTGTCAAATACTATCTTGCACCAGAATTTTCCCCAGCCCCTGATTAGTCTTCACTGGTGTATCAGGGGCTGATTTTTTTTTATTTTTAGGAAAGATAATTGTTATTAATCTAGTGAGTTGCGTCTAAGCTGGATAGACAGAACAGCTTCCCCAAGTTTGAGACGAGAGTTTTTGGCTCTGTTACTCTATAAATGATGCACACCTCACGCTAGCTCTAGATTCAGCGATGGATCCTACGATGACATTGCTAAATTGCCCCATTGCCAAAAGAAAATATTATAAATGCTCCTGTCTGCCTTCTCTAATCAGACGCAGGGGCAGATAATATCATTTCCCGCAAAAGAATCCACCTTTGTTTTTACATTTTAAACGTAATCTTTTGATGATATTGTGCAACATTCAACAAGAATGGTAACGAAGTATAAAACGGAATGTTGACCTGAATATTTAAACAATAAAATTGTTTGATTTGTAACACCCCCCATCCCAATCATCAGCACTAACAAGTTGTTCTTAGACTGAAAACAACGTGCCAAGATTTATTGCAAGGATAAATGTTTTCTATTCAGCTAAATGTTGTTTTGTAGTAATATTTTTTTCAGCGAGCGGATTTCATTTTGGAAATAGGTGGAGATGCCGGTAAACACAGCAGTCAGGATGTCCATTGCAAGAGGAGGATTTTTAAAAGCGGGCGCTACCTCGGCGCATTCGATTTAGTTTCAGTGGAGAGCAATATTTTCAGCTCTTTCTGGGGGGGCATCTCTCTATCAGTCAGTCTCACTGAACAATATTCCCAGCGCAAACACATACGTTTGTGTTCAAAACGGGAAGTCGATTTCCAACGAGGTAGAAACAAGTTTAATGCAGCATCCCCCCCAAAAAGGAGAAATGTCATTAAAACTCTCCTGGAAAAGTTTACTGCAGGACATGCAAAGGCCATACTCCAGGGCCCCTGCTCTATCAATGGGACTGGACAGTTCTTGCAAACATTCGGAGTGATCTGCTCACTTTAACATCGTATCTTTCAAATACTTGCCACATAATTTATGGAGTTCTCCCATGCATTTTAATCCTCCTTAAAATGATCTGCCGTCTTTGAATGCCTTTGTCTGATTGTGTAGCAAACTGGCCATTCTCTCATCAGTCCCTATCTGGAAGCTGGGAGCACCACCAATCACAGCTTCTCAAAGAAACGCAGACCTCCCGCTAAAAAGCCTTGGGTAGTTTCCTAAAAACTTAATGGCAAGGAAAAAAAAATCTGAAGAAACTTATCCGCATCAGAGCAAAATACCTGGAGCTGCAATGAGCCACCACGGTGATTCTCATCAATGTTAGTGATAAAAACATTTCTTGTGAGAGTTGCTTAAGCTGTCAGCAGTTAACCTTCTCAGCACTCATATCACCTGCTGTTGAATCATCCACCTGCAGTTTACCACTTGGTCAAGTCCTGCTGTAGAGCATTAGTGACTTGATTTCTACACAGAAGGAAACTAATATTCAGATTCACACATCATGTATCTGTAAATTTCAGTGGGAAAGAACCATTATGTAATCACAATGAATTGTAGTGCAGCTTTGGTGAGTATTAGTCGAGCCACAGAGTGCACAAAGTGACAGTACACACCTTCTTCACCCTGATCATCACCATTATCCATGTCACAAAATTGCCCCAATGTGATACACAATTAATACCATGCGAACCACAACCAATTGCATTTACAGAGCACCTTCATCATTGTGAAGCATCTCAAGACGTTTCACAGCACTGTTATCAGACCAAAAGATGACATTTAGGCCATGTGTTCAAAGAGGTTGGTTTAACTAAGAGGTAGAGAGATGGGAAGAGTTAGGGAGCAAACCCAGCAGTAGTGATCCCATTCCCCTTACAGCTTTGCAGATATGCTGGGATCCATTCATCATTACAATGATTCTTTATGTCTTAGCGAAGTTAACACTTTCATCATATAAGCTGGACCCATGGTGTGCATGAGCATGACACAATTTCCTCACCCCAGTGAGACTTTATTAGAGGAAATAGTAAAATTGTTAAGAAGCTAATATAAGTATTTGTGTTTGAAAACCTATAAATTTTCATTTTACTGTGTTAATTTTAAAAACTGAGACTTGTAAATAGATTACCTTCAAATCTCTCAAAAAAAATATCTAACTCTAGCATGTAACATCATGAAGACCTGTATGTCTTAGGCAATAAGGTTACGATTGTAGGATGCAGCAGATTTTGCACTTCTACCCATGAGCTGGCTGTATCTCTTCAAATCTCCTGGATCGCTAAGGTTAGACATACATATAATAACGCCAAACCCATTAAATAAGAGCTTATAATGCTTAACATTTTATCCTGGAAGGAACAGACTGCAGATTGTTTGTCAGAGAGTATTGGTTATAAGACCATAATTTGCCATTCAGAACTTATGTTAAGAACAGAATTTTAGTAATAGGGTTTTTATGCTAAAGTACGTATAAGGTCAATTCTGCACCCTCCCACACTCAGCTCAAAAAAAGTTATCAATATCCAAATCAATGCATTTTAGCAAATGAGCACATTTAACTTTTCTTAGCAACATTTGACATGTTCAGTTTTTAAAGTGTAAGAGAGCTTTACATATTAAAATTGTGTAATCATTTCTCAAACTAAAAATGTCATCTACACGGCATCAAATATTATAGTATAATTAACAAGTTAATCAAAAACTCTGTTACAGCTTCACATAAATGAATACAGATTCAGTCATGTGTATCGATATTATAAACTGAGCTTTATCATTGCTTTGTTACATAACACCTTTGTATAAGTGACATTTATTACCAGATACAACCAACATGCAGTCCAAGTCCAAACAGCCTGCATTTGTTTTCACTTCCCAAAGTTAGTTTTGCATTTAATATTTCGAAAGTAGTAAATGTTTGGGTACAAGATGTACAAATGGGCTAAACGTCTTCTGTATGCTAAGGGATGTCTGAACTCTTTGGGAACCAACAATTATTCTTCATCAATCTAACTAATTTTGCGACAGTGAACTTATCATTGTAAAGGTTATTGGATTAAAAGTACTGTTACGTTATTGCAGTTAATAACAATTACATATTTTTATTCTCAGACATTTGGATCCAATATTGCTGCTGCATGAATAATAAAGGTTGAATTAATGAGTTTAATTCAGAATGTGGTTAGTCGGTGATAGATTATTCTTTGTTTTGTGATTGATGTAATTGCAGATCTTGCAGGCAGTGATGTTGGAGAGGGTTATTGGTGGTTCATTGATGGTTGATAGGGGAACTATCAACAAACTGGAATATATGTGTAATAGAAATCTTAATACAGAACAAGCACAATAATATATTCCAACCCTTTGAAGTGCATTTGTTTCCTGTATTTGCTACAATAAATATATGCTGATATGTGGCAAAAATATATTTGTTTGTCTAGTAAACATGGTGAAATGCTGGCTTAATAGTCCTTCAATATATTCATGAGGAAGTTCTGGCATCTGGTCAGAATTTTTTTAAATTAATGTGTTTGTGTGGCAGTGATAGTAGTGACAGGCAAGAAGATTTCTTTGAATATAGGACAGGCAGTTGTGGAGAAATTCATTGAAGCAAAGATATGGCTAGTTTGATAACAACACATGTTGCTAGTGTCTCAAGAATTCTGTCCCATCAAGAGTAACTGTATTCAACCAGTCAGGGTGTTGTATGTCAGATGGTAGATTGGGTGAGAATTAATCATTTCAAATGATTCAGACTTAGGCTGGAACTTGGTTGCACTGCAATATGTTACTTTGCATACTGATTCTACAGTTAAGAAAGGTGGAAGGGCTTAAAACCTTTGGTTTTGCTGGGGGCATGTTATCTTTTTCCCCACCAAAGATGCATCATGTCTGCATTGTGTCCTTTAAGTAAGGGTTAAATATTAATTCCACAAACTACCATTTAAAATAAATGATCAGAATGATTATATTATATCAATTCAAATTAGGCTGTGATGTTTGCATACAAACCCTCCTAGATGAAGATTGAGTGAAATCTGCATATGGGAGTATTTGACTTGGGTTTTGATGTCAGTTAAATGGTATAGAGTAGAACAGCAGGAATAAGAGGCAAAAAGAATATTGTAGTTGCGATTATTGTTCCACAAGAAAAAAACAGTTTTATATCTCAGGTGCTGCAGTTGATTGCCTTGTGAACATGTTAAAGAACACTATGTCTCAGAGGACACACAGAATGGAACACTTTCCCTAGAGATACAAATTTTGGCTGCTGTTGTGTTTTCTTTTGCTTCTGGGTCATCTCAGTTCCAGGTAGGTGACATTGTTGGTTTTCGGCTGTAATCATTTACTTGCTTGACAATAATGGTATTTGATGCATTGGCAGAAGAGCATCGCAAATTACGAAATTTTCTGCTGATGAGACGTTTTGCGGTAGAATTATGCAAAAGCTTTATAAAATGGTTGAGATGCCTGATGCCCACAGTAATGTTAATTATACCAGTGTTCCCGGCTCTGCACCAACAGTCAGTCAAGATTCTTGTATGATCTGCAAAAGCAACCATTTAATAATTTGCCAAATAGTCTTTGACATGGGTGATAAACTGTTGAGCATTGTTGCTAATGGTCCAAGTAGATATGGAGAAACAGTGCATAATAAAGGGATGACACTGCAAAGATTCACATTGTAAAGACTGGGTTGACATGATTTTATTTAGTGTATTTTTCAGTAGTTCTTGCTAATAAATGATTGTGTTTGAAACTCAGCTATGCAGTGAAAGTTTTCATGAAGTCAGTTAAAATTGTCAAGATTTGAGTGTTTGTTTGGATGGTAAACTGCAAAGAGCTGCTTCTTTGACGAAAAGTACAGATTCATTATCATTTTGTTGCCCCAAGGATACAATAGTTTTGACTATCCGTTGACCTAGAGCTATGAACCTGGATTGCAGGAACAGTTATAATCCAGTCTGTTAAGTACTGTGATAAGGCATTATGTAAATATTTTTGCACTATCAAATCACCTAAAGCAAGTATTGGATGACACCCAATCTTGTATGTTGATAGACAATGATATGTAGCTGGAAGGTCTTAACAAATTTTTTAAAAATTACTTTGCAATCCCTCCCCCTCCTCCTTTTTTGTACCTATCCTTAGACATTTCAAATCCATATAACATTAGTATAACTTTAATAAAGACAAACACAGTATTATTTTCCTAATGAATCAGTATGGATGTATAAATGTAAATTACAATTACGTATTCACTGCATTACTGAATTTCAATTCCAGTCATATTTTTGCAAGAATTGAAGAATAACTCTTCTAAAATATAACATCTATCTGCATGCTATAGTTTTAACATTGTTCAGTTCAAGTGGACAAATCTACATAACACAACGTGAATGCCAATATGCTCTGTATTGCATTGAGCAGTGAGAACTAACAAGAAACATCCTTAGCACCCTGAAAACTCAAGCTTCTCAAAGCCAATTGTTCTCCAGTTGCTCTACTTGAAAGTGTAGGTTGCCAGGTTAGGACAGGGTGGAATTTAGCTGTGATAACACCAAATATTTATTTAACATCTCAATTTAAACATTAAAAATGACTGTTTGGATAAATTCCTAGAAGCTCTATGGAAAAAGGATATGTTGGATCCTCTTTGATGGTTCCTTGAGCAGACTGAGAGTCATTTGGCAGAATGCCTCATCACCAGAACTTTCAAACAAGCACCAAGACTTAGCTTTGCTGGTGGTGAGAAAGGCCCTCCCCATCAGATTGTTCCTACATACCCAGAGTCTCACTCCATCTGCATGCTGCCCTCGAAATGTCTGTGGCGGGGAAGAGACCGTTGTCCACCTCCTTGTGAGGTGGTTTTTGTCGAGGTTCGCCCCGAGCAGCTCCGTGATGCAGGACTCTGTGTTCTGCAGGCTGTCCCCAGGGACGCACACTGAGACAAACATCAGCTGTGCTGGAGGATCATCAAGTCGGTGAAAGACGCTCTTTGGTCCGCCTGAAACTTGTTGGTCTTGCAGTGCAAATAATTGTCCCCAACCGAGTGTTACAGGCTGGCACATTCCAAAGCCCAGGACTACGTGCTGAGGGACGCACTAAAGCTTGGGGCAGCTGCCGTAGAGGCGCAGTCGGGGAAGGCCACTGTCTTAAGACCTTTCAGCCATAGTGAACTGAGGGGAGTGGAATTATATAGAAGCCCCTCGGGCTGTATGACTCACATTGAATGTATACAGTGAACATTACATGTATCACAATTGCATGGAAGCACCTCAGAACGCAACCTGATCTATGTAGACAACTTAAATACCATTGCACCATTTGTAATGATCATTTTGAAATGTCTGTAATGTTTCTTTGACTGCATTGAAGCAGCTCAGAGTACAACCTGATGTATGTAGAGAACCTGAATATTATTGTGAGATGTGTGAGATGGCCATTTTGAAATGTTTGTAATGTACTATACTTTCAGATATTTTACAAATAAAGTATATTTTTGCAAATAACAATGACTGTTTGAATCAGGTTCAGAAATGTAACCAGACTTTAGCGGAGGAAGCACATAGTATGTCAGAATCTTCATGAGTGGAGGTGAAAAAATTGGAAAGGGTAAAATAGATTAGAGTTTATGTAAAATTCCAGATTATTAGATGTATAATTGACGTTATCTCATGCTGTCTTATTCTGGGCCATGACCTCTTCCTAATTAATCACAGAAATACTTTTAAAGGCTATGACTTTTGCATGCATACAATTCTTGATATATACTGGACCTTTTTCTTGCCCCAATTGAGATGCACTCCAGGAGTGGGTAGAAATTGCTTAGAGCATTTCTAAGAGTTCAGCAGTTTCCTTTGAACCTGTAAACCCAAGAACTATTTGGGTTATAAATTATTCTTTGGATGAAGTCTCTGTTCAGTCCTTCTCATACTTAGCATCCAATGCAATGAAAACTGAATCTAAACCAAATGGCTCTATGACCATAAACATCTTTGCATCTAAATAAAAGGCCAATAAAGATTAATGGGTAAAAGGCACATATATCTCAAAGCAAAGGTTACTTTCAACAATGCCAGGGCAGTAAAGGGAACAGACAATTTGGATAGCTTAGCCAACATTAAGAAATGTACAATTAAGTCTCTTTCTGGTGATAGGGAGGGATTGCATTTAAAACAGCCAAATCATGGCCAGGTGAGGAATGAATTTGGTAAATGTTTTCCTGTGTTGCTGAAGAGTATCTGCTGTTTGAAAGCTAGATGTAGAAATCATTCCAGTAGATAAACTTCAAATGTAGTAGAACAGAGTAGTCAATCTGGTACCTGCAATTATCCCTGGATGTTTCATCTGCTTCTGTTTCAGCCTCCTGAAATCAATATTATTTAGTAACCAGCCATTAGGGGGTGCACTCTTCTTTCCTTTGGGAAAGTATTTGACCTTCATTTGACATTTCTCCCATTGGCAAACCTGAAATTGGCAACATGCTGTGATGGATAAATATAATAGCAACCTTGCCTTCCACTGCTCCAGTATTGCCCTATAAACAGACCCTAAATGGTCCAAGTCTAGAGTGTTTTGCTTGCTAACATTTTTTCATTGCATCCATGTTTGGAAGCATTTGGTTTCCACCTCATCTCCCCTCCCCTAATTGGCATAATAAAGATTAAAAATGTGCCTTGTGAAATATCTGAGGTAATTCCCAATCCAACTGGCTTGTAATTCAACATATTGAAGCTTTTGCATTCTACACAATGCCCCTTCCATCAATCATCTCTTTACACATACTATTACCTGCCCTTAAAATATGTTAACTTATATTCAGTAACATATCAGGTACCCCATTTTAATACCATTCAGTTCTAATGGTAAATTTTCAATACATTTTTAACTGTGGACTAACTTGTTCTTCTAAAAAGGCCTTTAAACTCCACAGGGTCCAAGTCAGAGAGGTCCGTTGTAAAGGAGGTGAATAGAGTTGCACTAGAACATGGATTTTAAACCCTCTCAATGGAAAATCCAAATATAAAATTTCTCCACTTGCTTCCTTCCCTCTTCAGAAAAAAAATGAACATTACTTGAATGTAAGGGTGGTTACTTAAGGAATAGCTGCTTGGGGATGGAAAGTGTGACAGAAATCAAATAGAACATTGATATAAAATTTTAAAGTAAAGAATTTAAAACTCACTTCATAGGCATTGGCATGGAAATATACAACATTTATTACTTTTTAACTTTCAGCTTAATATTTCAGATTTATAGGTGGTAAAAATATTAAAGTTAATACATTTGGATAGTCATTGAAGGAGATATTTTCCTGGATTGGGAAAACCTAAGCCTATAGTATCTTCCGACATTATATAGGGCAATATAGTTCAACTTGGAACCTGCCATAAATTACAGAGCAACAATATTTTTTCAGAAATATTTGCAGAGACCCAGTACAATGAATGTTATCTTCAACCTTCAATCCATTCTCCTACCTAAGAGAAAACAGTTGTAAATGCTACAAACTCTAGTATACCTTAGCTTTGTATCATCACATCTCATCCATTGTCATTGTAGGCAATTTTAATATGTAAGTTAATATGTAAAAACAATACACTTTGAATCATGATCAAAATACTGCATATTCTCAGAGTAAGGGGTTAATGGATAATTTTAACATGACAATGCTATTTATAGTATTTCTGTTGGGAGAATCAGCAACACAAGTTTTGGTAATAATTATGGTCGAGAATTAATTAATGGTTGATTAATGAATGATACATTAGATGCAGGGGATATTTAATGTTTGTATTCCTTTGTTATAAAACCAGAATAATTTCAGTATTTTTCCTGAGCTACTAAATGTGCAATATAGTGACATAGCTGGAAACCATAGATTTTCACAACTCAGCTAATCATTTACTTTTTTCCCATATATTCATATATCTGCATTATTAATACTCTTGGTTAGTCAGGGTGCTGATAAACCAGATTTCAAGTCTTGCTTTGTTTTCTACTGTGCAAATAACGATATTTTAATTTTTTTTCCAATCTGCCTTTGAAAAAATATACAAAAGAGTCATTTTATCATTTATACAGTCTAAAGAGCTTAGAATTCAAACTTGGCCATTTGCATCTGTTAATGTGACACTTTGTCAAAATTTGATCATGGTAGGAACACACAGATGTGTACATGTACCTGGAGAGAGATGCACACACAATCATCATAAACAGTACATTCTAATTATAGCATCAAGTTTATAATACTGAAGCACTGGCTTGCAAAAATATTTAATCAAATCTTTAATACTTCTATTAGAATCATGTAGAATATTCTTTGTGCATATCTTGCCCAATACTATGGGAACAGGTGCCAAAATCCACTTCTTGTTGACAATACAACACTCAGAATTCATGTTAAGTGAGTATCCTCGCACGCTGGTCTTGTAGAATGTTAAAGCATCCTGTGGATTGTTCAGCTACTTGCTACTTCCTGCATACAGAGTAAACTGCCTTTCAAGAATTTATGGGTATCCATTCAACTGAGATTTGGAATATGCTGCGTTTAAAATCATTTGCTATACTTTAACATGATTAATAGTCTAACTAACTGTATTAGTATAGTAATTGTGAGTCTGTAAGCCATTTTACAAAATTGCATAGCACAATATTTTAAATACAGCATCAATTATATGTTAAATATATTACTGTAAAATGATATATATCTTTAAAACCCAGAAAATGGAAGGTATTAGTTCCTTATTACTAACCGGTTATTTGTAGAGTCACTTGATACATACAAGCTTACTCAATGATTTGTCTGTGAGACAAAAGTAGATTAATCACTCTGGTGATCCTTTTTCCCTGAGTAGGTTCTCTTCCACATTATTTTTGGTTATTTCCTACACCATCGTGGACTCTAGGGTCTGTATTTACAAGGCAAGTGACACATATTTCTGTTGTGTGTCAGCCTACATTCACTGAAAATCATAACTGTAGAATACATAGCATTTTAGGAAAAGGGACCCAGAAGAATTTGCACAGCTGAAGGCTCATGAATATAACCTGTTCACCCCACTCTTCCCAGACCAGTCTGTATTAAGTCCAATACAGTTTCCATGGCTTGCTAATGGAGTTTCCCATAGAGGGTGTAGCAGTGAATGTGTAAGGAGGTAAACCTCTGGTAAACAAGGGTGACCAATAATGAATCTCCCCTCTCATTAGTGATTCACCTCTACACAAAATAAGCCTAAACATCACACTCTACCTAGCTGTACATCAGTGAACTGGTATTACTAAGAATGGATCAGATTGAACCAAACAAATAATACCTCAGAATTTTTTATTTGGGCCATCTTTATCTAATTTTGATGGAAATAAGTAGTAAGCATACAGTTTACTTTCCAGCAGAAAATAAATCGGAGATTCACGTTGGAAATGCATAGCAGCTGATGCAAATCTCTTGTTTCATAGCCTGGGCCTTGTGGTAAGTCAAGCATTGGGACATTTTATCCCAAAGCACATAAGGAATTAAAGAGATAATTTAGCCATTTTCTACAGTGTAGTTGCCAACTTCCAAAAGTATGAATTTTCAGCTCGACAATAAACATGACTTCAGAGTAATCGTGAAGGGAGTCAGGTGGAGGTGGAGAATTACAGAGGTGGGAGGAAGACATCTGGGGTGCCTAATTATGCAGTAGGGAAATTGGGAACATATTTTAATAAAAGAAATCATTGCTTCGTGCAACAGAGTGTTAGCTTCTGGAACATGGGGAGGCGATGACCCAGTGGTATTATCACTAGACTATTAATCCAGAAACTCAGCTAATGTTCTGGGGACTCGGGTTCGAATCCCGCCACGACAGATGGTGGAATTTGAATTCAATAAAAAATATCTGGAATTAAGAATCTACTGATGACCATGAAACCATTGTCGATTGTTGGAAAACCCCATCTGGCTCACTAATGTCCTTCAGGGAAGGAAATCTGCCGTCCTTACCTGGTCTGGACTACATGTGACTCCGGAGCCACAGCAATGTGGTTGACTCTCAACTGCCCCCCTGAAATCGCCTAGCCAGCCACTCAGTTCAAGGGCAACTAGGGATGGGCAATAAATGCTGGCCAACCAATGATGCCCATGTCCCACTAATGAATAATTAAAAAAAACTGCCGAGTGTGGAGAATCAGCACTGGCTCGAACACTGAGAAAAAAAGGAAAAGAACAGATTTGTGATTCAGTGGGAAGTAAAGGGGTACTGGCTTGGTGCCTCCAAATTAAAATAATTGAGAATGACCTTCTTTGTGAGTACAAAGCAAGAATGAAAATTTAGGATCCCCTGGAGAGGTGGACTGGTCCTTTGATGTTGTAACATCATAGTGGACGATTTTCCTATTGTCATGCTATGTGCAACAAAATTGCAGAAATAGTTTTATTTCCACATTAGCTGTAAATATTAAGCAACTAATTAGCTCATCTTAGCAACTGGAAACACTTCATTTTAATTGTGTTGAGAAGTCTTTGGTCCCCTCAGGTTGGATATAAGTGGAGGTAAAAACAGAGGTGGAGGAACAAATTGTAAGTTAAGTGAAGGGTGCAAAATGAGTTAGGATTTCAATGAGAAAACTGTAGGGGCAAGCTACGACAAGCTTAGAAGTTGCAGCATAAATGAGAGTGAATAGCAGCTTAAATCAAGTATAGTAACCTATGATGTAGGGAAGCATAGTAAGTTCATTGTTTTGTATTATTCTGTGAAGATGTGTTACGATTGCACTAAGTGAGCCTGATCACAACAGTTCCTCTGAATGTTAACTTGCTCGGAAATAAAACAGTTTTATGATTCACATTTGGCTTTTTCTTACTGATTGCCCAATCTGGCTTTGAAGACAGACAGACAAGATAGATGAATATTCAGTTTATATCAAAAAGGATGCTAATGTTTCACCCATGGGCGACACTGTTGCTTATTTAGATGTTGGCACGTCTCTACATGTAGGAAGCTCCGATTATTCATAGGATGACAAGTGCTGTTACATCCAGACAAATGGGAAAGACCAAAACTTGTAATACTATCCACACCCAAACTGTAATGAAGCTTTTGATTGGCCCTAAATTTGGAATTACCGAGCCAAGGATCTTCAGTCATGATCTTGAACATTTCTTGTGGGTAGTGTCATTTCTCATGTGCCTCTATAGCTAAAAATCTTCCTTGGAGAATTACAACAAATACTCGCAGTTTCAGACTCATCCAAAAACTAGTTGATGCAGGCTGTTGAGAAGCTCCATGAAGGATAATTCTGCATAATTCTGATGACTCTCGATTGCTGAAGAGAATTCTGGAGAGAATTCTCTCTCTGAAATCTTTTTCTATCTTATATTATTGGTCTCCTTTAATTCTCAGCATTTTCCTATGCTCTGTGAACAGTCACTTGCACTCTCCAGCAGGTTTTTTGCTCTTAACGAATAATCTGGATCAAATCGTTAAACATTCCTCGTGACCTGTGAATGGCAGGTTATTCTTTCTGACTACATTTCACTTAGATCTAGCACAAAGGAGACAAGTGAAATGGAAAATACAAGTGTTTATGATGGCATGGACATCCTGGTCACTCCAATAAATTCTTTCTGATATTTTGAACTAAATCGTAAAGAGGTGGCCTCTGAGAGTCCAATTCCAATTCTCTTTCTGCACCTAGCGGTGCGCTAAGGCAAATCTTTTCTGCTTCCATAGCTAGTTATTCCTAGAACAGGTCACGAGTATTTGAGGGTCCCACACCATATCAAGTGTGGCTGACCAGGAATCTCTCCCACTCTTACCGCCAGCCATTGACATTGGAAGAATTTTGAAGACTAACACAAAATCTATTTGGCTGCGTTATGAGTGCACCTTCCTTGGGGAAGAGTCTTGAACCCGGACGTACTGATTCAGAGGTCCTGATGCTACCCATTGCGCCGTAAGACCACCTATGAGAGTAGCAGGAAAATAACTTTCTGGACAGCAGATTGTTTTATAGAAAGTCTTGTCTGGGAAGATGGTGGCATCATGATAATGTTACTGGACTAGCAATCCAGAGGCACAGGCTAATGCTGTGTAGGTATGAGTTCACCATGACAGCTATTGGAATTTAAATTCAATGGATTAATTTTAGAACAAAATCTGGGATTGAAAGCTAGTATCATAAAACTGGTATTGATTGCCATTAAAACCCCCATCTGGTTCATTAATGTCCTTCAGGGAAGGAAATCTTTCCTTACCTGGTCTGGCCTACATGGGATGTGGTTGGCTCTTCACTACCCGAACCAATGGCCCAATAAGTCACTCAATTGCAGCAAACCACTATAAGATAGTCAAAAAGGAACAAAACTGGATGGATCACGGGGTATGGACTTAGGCAACAGAAATGACAACTCTGTCAAGCCTGCAAATTTCTCCTTACTAACATTCAGTGGCTTGTGCCAGAATTGGGAGAGCTGTCTCCCAGACTAGTCAAGCAACATAGTCACACTGACAGAACCATACCTCACAGGTAATGTCCCAGGCACAACGGTCACCATCCTGTGTATGTCCTGTTCCACCAGCAGGACAAATCCAGCAGGTGTGGCAGAAGAGGAGAATACAGCCAGTGGGGGGAGTGGCCCTTGGAGTCCTCAACTTAGACTCGAGCCCCCACGATGTCTCATGGCATTATTTTAAACAGGGTCAAGGAAAACTTGTATTGATTACACCTACTGCCCTCCTTTAACTGATGAATTGGGACTCTCCATATTTAATACCATGTGGAGTAAGTTGTTAATCTGTGGGTCCATGAGCTGGATTGTGGCCTGTGAAACACCTCTCTGTGGCCCCCAGGGCAATTGTTCAAAATGCCAGGAGGAGTGGTCAGTGAGGTTGAAGATATCTGCAGGAGGTAGCTCCAGCAAATGGTCACTTTCCCACTCCTGCCGCCCTGGTTGTGGTCACTCCCACCACCCCCACCTCCCCTCCCTCTGGCTCTGGTTACTCCACTGATCCATCCCCCCTCTCCAGCTCCGGTCACTTTCGCCCCCCCCACAGGATGATTGAATGAAAAAGAATTGAAATGTGCCCTCCATCCCTCCCCCAAGCTAAAGGATTAGACACGCCTGATTTAGAGGAAGCACTGAGAGTGGAAAGGACACAGAATATACTCTGGATGGGGACTTCACTGTCACCAAGAGCAGCTCAGTAGCACCACTAGTGACTGAGCTCACCAGGTCTTGAGAAACAAATCTGCCTGACTGGGCCTGGGGCAGGTTGTGTGGGAACCAATCAGAAAGAAAAACATTCGATTTTCTCCTCGACTATCTGTCACAGATGCATCTGTCCATGACAGTATTGGTAGAAGTGACCACCACATGGCCCTTGTGAAGGCAAAGTCTTGCCTTCACATTGGGGACATCCTCCATCGTGTTATGTGGTACTACCATTGTGCTAAATAGGATAGAATCATAGAAACCCTACAGTACAGAAGGAGGCCATTCAGCCCATTGAGCCTGCACTGACAACAATCCTACCCTATCCCCGTAACCGCATATATTTACCCTGCTAATCCCCCCGAAACTAGGGTCAATTTAGCATGGCCAATCAACCTAAGTTGCATATCTTTGGACTGTGGACTTTGGATAGATTCAGGACAGATCTAGCAACTCAAAACTGGCCATCCATGACATACCATGAGCCATCAGCAGTCGTAAAATTGTTCTCAAACACAATCTGTAACCTCATGACCCAACATTTCCCCACTTTACCAGGAGCACCAAGCCAAGGGATCAACACTGGTCAATGAAGAGTGCAGAAGAATATGCCAAGAGCAGCACCAGGCATACTTAAAATTGAGGTGTCAACCTGGTGAAGCTATAACACAGGACTACTTGCTTGCCAAACAGCATGCAAGTAACCCTCTGATAGACAGAGCTAATTCCACAACCAACAGATTAGTTCTGAGCTCTGCAGCCCTGCCACATCCAGTGGACAATGAAACAACTAATATTAAGGGAAGGCTCCAGAACGATCATCATTCTCAATCATGGGGGAGCCCAGCACATGAGTGCAAACGATAGGGTTGAAGCATTTTCAACCATCTTCAGCCAGAAGTGCTGAGTGGATGATCCATCTCAGCCTCTTCCAGAGGTCCCTAGCATCACAGATGTTAGTCATCAGCCAAATCAGTTCCGTCCATGTGATGTTAAGAAACAGCTGAAAGCACCAAATACTGCAAAGGTGACGACATTCCAGCAATAGTACTGAAGACTTTTACTCCAGAATTAGTTGTGCCCTTATCCAAGCAATTCCAGCATAGCCAAAACACTGGCATCTACCCAGCAATGTGGAAGTTTGCCCAGATATGTGCTGTGCACAAAAAACAGGCCATATCAAATCTGGCCAATTATCGCCCTATCAGTCTTCTCATTCTCACTAACAAAGTGGCTGAAGGTGTCATCAACAGTACTGTCAGGTGGCACTACACAGCAATAATCTGCTCACTGATACTCAGTTTGGGCCATTCGGAATCAGGGGGAAAATTGTCCATTGGTTGGAGTCGCTCTTATCATAAAGGAAGATGGTTACAGTTGCTGGTGGCCAGTCATCTTAGTCCCAGGACACCGTTGCAGTAGTTCCTCAGGGTAATGTCCTAGGCTCAAACATTTTCAGCTGCTTCGCCAATGACCTTTATCTTCCATCATAAGGTCAGAAGTGGGGATGTTCGCACATTACTACATAATGTTCAGCACCATTCACAACACCTCAGACACTGAAGCAGTCCATGTTAATATGTAGCAAGACCTGTAAAAAATTCAGGCTTGGGCTGATAAATTGCAATGACCATCCTCAAGAAGAGTGTATCTAACTTTATTTCCTTGAAATTCACCATATCATTATCACTGAATCCCTCACTTTCAACATCCTGGGGCTGAATCCAGATACTGAGTTGGTCCAGCCATATAAATACTGTGGCTACAAGATCAGATCAAAGACTTCTGAGACAAGTAACTCACCTCCTGACTACCCAAAGATTGCCCGCCATTTTCAAGGCACAAGTCAAATGTATGATGCAGTACTCTCCACTTGCCTGAATGAACGTAGCTCCAACAACACTCAGGAAACTCAATACCTTCCAGAACAAAGCAGTCAACTCGATTGGCACCCATCCACCATCTTCAAACATTCACTACTGGTGCACAGTGGCAACAGTGTGCACCATCTACAAGATGCACTACAGCAACTCAGCAAGGATCCTTCGACAGCACCTTTGAAATCCGCAATATCTACTACCTAGAGGACAAGGGCAGCAGATGCTGGGAACACCACCACCAGCAAATTGCCCTTCAAACCATATACCATCCTGACTTGGAACTATATCGCCACTCTTTCAATGTGGTTTGATCAAAATCCTGGAACTCCCTTCCTAGCAGCACCGTGGGTCTACCTGCACCATCAGGACTGCAGAAGGTGGTTCACCATCACCTTCTAAAGGAGAATTAGGGCTGGACAACAAATGCTGGCCTTGCCAGTGGTGCCCACATCCCATGAAAGATGAAAACAAAATCATGTATTGCCTTTCTGCCAATATTAATGCCGGGGTGTGATTGCTCTTGTGATCTTCCATTAGCCTTAATTAATAAGGGTTATGTACTCCCTGAATAAAATTCACAATTATAAACAGAAAATCTGAAGTGGCAGTCTGCTGAATTCAAAGGGTTTGGATTGATTTGAAAAATCTATTATTCCCAGTTTGACTTGGGTTAAGCCCGTCTATTTAAAATAGAGAGAAGGAACAATATAATTTAGCATATAGTTGATGGCCTTTTGTTTATTGTGGCATCTAGCAGAGCTGCGGTTGACTACAAGAGTAGACTCTTTTTTTGTCAATGATGGCTTATGAGTTTGAGCTAATTCTTAAGGTGATTAGTTACTGTGCATCCATTTTCCTTGATAGTTCTTGATGAGGATCTTGCATCAGTCTTTGACAATCTGGTGGTGGTTATGTGTCTTTCTCTCAGTGATTTAGTGGTGGTATATGTCTGAGATGCTGGTAATCTAATAGAGGCTCATGTTGCTCACCCATTGTAGTGCTTTACTGCATTCAAGCTTCACATTCAGAGGATGCACATTTTGGACAAACTGAATCGCTCATTGAATGTATCCAAATATTGATCTGAATTTATTTCCTTACCCTGCGTTGATATTGAATGGCCTGTCATAATTCATCTATTGACCCCATAAGAGGGACAATGGGGATGTTTAACATTTATTTGTCACATCCTATTGTGCCCATTCTCCTGAAGATCATTTTTGTAATTTTTTTGTACTATGAGCTTGGTACTATGACAATTTCTATTTCTTTATATAGAAGTGTGCCAAATATAATTAGAGGCAAAATGACAGGTCTGTGACAGAAGCCACATTGTATGCTTGCAGTGTTGTGTGGCACAGACTGAGAGCTCAGAGCAGATTTGTCGGCAGAGCGACTCACTCTATTTCTAGCTCAGGGAAGTTGTCACTCCTGACTGTAATGCGTTCTGAGGGGATACCTGTGGTGTCAAAGAAATTTGTATTATGTATTTCCTCTTTAAATTACACAACCTGTCACAGGAACTTATAAAGGCACTATGTGTACCTGAAAACCAGGCACATTTCAAGTACCATTTAACGCCTTCACATAATGGATTCATTTGTTACACTCCTAGGGTCAGCCTTTAGTATAATACCAGTTCCTTAAATGAACACTGGCCAAGAACTCACATGTGCAGTAATGTACTCTTATATCATCACTGTTAAATTCATCTTGAAAAGCTCAAAGTAGTAAGAACTGCTGAAATAATTCTTTTGCAGACTTGGCTGTTAAGCTTGAGAAAAAATACAATCTTCCTTACGGGAGAAAAAATAGACGAATATCACTGTTGTGTACGTAGCTGCATGGCATATTTTAATGTTGCTTTGAAATATATAATAAAAACCGCAAATGTAATGCATAAATGAAAAAGAGAACATGGAACTAAAGCAGATATATGCCTCAGTCGGATGACAAGTTATTGAAGAAAATGAAGAAATTTGCAAGGGAATATATTTCTCAAGCAGTGTGAAAATGTAATCGGTGATCTTAGTTTGATTTGGTGCAACATCTATTGTGAGGGTTAATTCCTGCGGCGGTTTTCAAAAACTTCATGATCTGAAGGGAAGTTTTCCTTGGGCTACTGTGCATAATATGGGGTCAGTTGCCCTGTCCTGGGGTCAGGCAGGTCACTTGATAATAGCACTTTGAGACTTCAACTCCTCTGAGACGCAACTGCCAAGCCAATCGTGATGTCTATTGTGCCTACATTTCTGTGGGATTATTTTACTGGTTAGAGCAAGGAGGCTGTAGTAAATAATTGGATAGATAGTTCAAAAGCTGCGATCAGTGGGAGTTTGTATGGTGATAGCCGTGCATACTTTGCCAGATCCACACAGCATTTTCACGGGACACTTGTTCTTAGCAGACTGTAAAAGAGAGCAAGATACCAGTACAATTTCAAATTGAGAATGCTGGTGAGAGGTGGCCATTATTCATACTGCTGCGGGAGCTGCAGAGGTATATAAAGCAACCATTCATGAGATTAACCACTTAAAACAGAAATAAAAAATACAAATACTCTTCAGTCTAGTTGTGCAGATAAAAGAAAAAAATTACTGGACAGTAATTGTGATGCCTGCTGTCATATGTTTGATTTTATCAATGGTCCTATGTTGTATCCCACTCCCTTTGTCTTTTCTTCAACCCCTTTTCTTTTATTTCATGCAATAGTTGAGTTTCACCTGGTGAAGGTCACTGCCTGAGATAATTTGAACAAGATTTAAAACTATAAAAAAAATCAATAAATGGTGTTCAAGCTGAAGGTTTTTTGTGTGTAAGGCAGGGTGCCAAGGTTCAGAGGGCAAGTACCGACCTCCTCTCACCCACCCTGACGTGGGACTAGGCACTCCCTAGATCTCAACGCTCCAGGGATGGTATAATTTCTGTAAAGCTTGATGTAACCCATACATCACTGTCTTCCATACTAGGTTTAAAATTAAACTCTAATGTATAAAGTTAAACCAAAAATGAGAGAAAAATTGGCAGGAGTGTGAATAGGATTATAGTGGACCAAACACAAGGTGGGGTATTGCACCTTGTAATTTATACGTGTGGGCCACCGATGCATTGATAGTACATATTAAAACATAGTAATGCACAAGCTGACCAGCAGAACAAATCAATGTCAGCTCGGTGGAAATGATATTGGGATAAAATGCTCACAGTTGTTATAAAAAATAATTTTTAACTGTAGATAAAGAGTAGTGTAATTGAAGCATTCTTCTTTAACACTTACTTACCTGGTTAGGCTAATTTTAAGTTGTAATCTTAGAATCAATTAATTTATTTTTCCTGTTCCTCTTCTCCAGAAAGCAATGAGTCCATGCAGACATACCAGAGGTGCGTCTTGTCCTTTGGCATCTCATCCAAGGAGCCATTATTCAGTGACTGCCAGCAGACTATTAATCACAGCAGGCATGGCGGCCGAGTCCAACTCTCCTCACCTGACATCCACGCACAAGATACCTCCATTGTGGGGAGGAGTTGAGGGTCAGTGAATAACAATCAGAAAAGAAAATCCTACAAAACATTCAGTTCCCAAACCCAGGTGTGCAGAGGCCAGTGGTAGAGTTCAGACTGGTGGGGTAGTTTGCAAGGACAGAGAGGGCACAAGGTCCGGGTTTTTTGAGGAGAGGGATGAGAATGAGAGATGGACAGTACCCGAAGGAGGAGAACAATTCACAATATCAGGAGTACAGGGAGGGAGCAGCAGAATAGTCTGCTCAACAGTTCAATGGGAAAGCAATCAAGAGAGCAGAAGGAAGGGCATGGACATGGTGAGCCTGCACAGGGCAGGAGAGGAGATAAAAGGGAAACCAGAGAAAGATGTGGGTTCTAGATTTGGAAAAATTGAAACTTTGGAGAGCTTTGGCTTGTTGGATAAGGGAAAGAGGGTGATGTGCAGAGGGGGCTTGATTGTGGCAGCAAAGAGGTCCAGAAGTTCCTCACAGGTATTATTTGTGGTGCAAGTGTAGAGGGCAGGGGAATGGACTTTTAGACTTGTTATGGGAAAGATCCAGATTTTATCCTTGCTTTTCAGATGACCTTGAATTAATGAGCAGTTTTGGCAAAGGAAAGCTATACTGATTATTGATTGATAGAGTTTAAGCTGTGTTCTCTTTCAGTTATTCTGGTGGTGAATGAGGGGCAGAGTTTTCAGTTCTGGCAACCAAGGGAACACAACATTTTTCACTTCTCAGCTCATGAATTTTGCATCCACGAGGAGCTGAGCAAATTTTGTGGTGGATGCGGGCAGGAAGTCACCTGCCCCACCATTACCTCTTGGGGTTGAAGGTCCTGGCACCATATTTAAAGGGCAACCAGACAGACATTCATTCATTGCAGGTGAGGAGCTCCACACTGCTCCTCCAGAGTCCTTGCAGCCGCAGCTCATACAGGAGAAGTTCACAGGTGTGAGCAACCACGTCCTGGGACATGCAAGGGTGTCTCCAGCATTGCCTTTTGCTCATCTCTAGATAAAAGCACCATCGGCAATACGCCTATGGTCAGGCCAATGTTCACCATTGCAGTCATCCATATTCACCAGCCTCCTGACTTTATAGAGACTCTGCTGCCTCTTGCTGTTCAGGCCCTTATTCCTATGGCCCTGTGAGAACTGGCAATGGATGACAGTCATTACCAAGGCATTATCAATGTCTCAGTGGATGCCTTAATGAATTGAATTCATATATTAGGTTATTACGTCCTTTTGAGGCTTCCTTCCATCTCAAAGCCAACAGGTCAGTTGAAGGAACCCTTCACCTGGCCTCCATCTAGACATGTCACCCCCACCCCATCCCTTCCTGGTAAACCACACCCTGCTGGAGCAGAGATGGGTGTTTCTTCCATTTCAAACATGACTACAGATGGAAGCATTGCTCTTTGACAAAGGTGATGAAAGGCAAGTGCAAGAAGCCTCATATGGACACTTTTCCACTTTGCCTTGGCAGCATAGAAATACTAACCGTATGGTCCCCTGTCATCCATGACCATTCATCCGGGAGGATGAAGGTTTGGAGTCATGAGGTGGCTGCCCCCCATCAACCATGTCCCTTGGAGGTATCCACCTCCCTTCCTCTATCCTTCCCTCCATCCCTTCCTTCATCCCTGCCTCTAATTGTAGCTGATGGCAAATGGCATAGAATGAACGACAGCTCCACACCTTGCTGGGATCGCGATGCCACAAGACCCATGAGTCAGGAACAAACCTGCTGCAATGTGAGTTTAACCACAGAAGGAACACAAATGTGTATCTCTGACCAGTTGTCTCATAATTATTGGGTTACCCGTCTAGCTGGCCACTTATAACCTTGAATCCAACCACCCAAAAAAAACCCTCCTCCCACTTCTAGGCTTCACATGTCCAAAACACATGGACATATGAACAAGGAGTAGAAGTAGACATCCCTGTCCTCTTCACAAACGTGTTCTCAAGATCAGCCTCGAGAAAATGGTGTGTATAACATTTTGGACACACTCCATCTCCTTTCACCTTTCCTCTGCTACCCACTAACTTCCCCCCATCACCTTTGACCCACCCAATATAACCATTCCTTTGTCACCCTTGAACCTCTCCCTGTTACCCTGAACCCTATCATAATCCACCTCCAGGTGCCTTTCCTTCCCTCAAAGCCAACACCCGTTACCATCCACATGCCCACCCTGACTCCGACCCTGCTTCCTACCATCATCTGAGCCCCTTGTCTTGCCTCCCTCTGTGATCCACCTGATCAGACCTTCACCTACCAGGCTCTCGACTTCCCATACTACCACATCCCACTACCCCTCTGAATGTGACTATTCCCTTTTACCACCAGTACTCTGATTTCTCTGTCCAAGACCCTACCATCGACACTGCTAACCCCAACTTCGGAAACACAAAGGTAGACAAAAGTAGCGTCTGTGTACCTCAAGATGAACCACAGCTCACCAAGTGCACACCTCTTATATACAGTTGGGAAACAGACCATTCGAACAATCCACGGGTTTGGAGGGGGCATTTAATTTGGAGGAGGAAGGTAATTATGGCAAGGTGTCTTTTTAATGACCTTTTATGAGATGGGAATGAATGCCAATAACATAGATCATGGGCGGCACGGTAGCACAGTGGTTAGCACTGCTGCTTCACAGCTCCAGGGACCTGGGTTCGATTCCCAGCTTGGGTCACTGTCTGTGTGGAGTTTGCACATTCTCCTCGTGTCTGCGTGGGTTTCCTCCAGGTGCTCCGGTTTCCTCCCACAGTCCAAAGATGTGCGGGTTAGGTTGATTGGCCATGCTAAAATTGCCCCTTCGTGTCCTGAGATGCGTAGGTTAGAGGGATTAGTGGGTAAAATATGTGGGGATATGGGGGTAGGGCCTGGGTGGGATTGTGGTCGGTGCAGACTCGATGGGCCGAATGGCCTCTTTCTGTACTGTAGGGTTTCTATGATTCTATGAGATCAGCGGGAAACTTGAGCTGTATTTAAGTCGCCATCAAAATCAGGAGAACAAAATTCCAAACTAATTTCTGCCAGCAGAGAACAGACTTCCCACCAAATGTTCTGCCCCTACCTTCCATAATTCCCATCACTGGCAGGTGTGGTAAATTCCATCCCTATTTTATACACACCTTGTAAGCTTTTATTCTGTTACAGTCAGAGGTGAGAGTGAATTGAAATCTCCCTTCCTTTCTCTTACTGTCAGTAATCAGTTTTTTTTGAAAAGGAATATTAGTGTTTTTAACCCCCAGAGTGAAGGGGGGGGGGGGTCAATTGAATAACCAGCAGCAAACTTGCACGAGATTAAAGAAAGGGTGAGATTCTCTGGCCTCCCCCAGCATGTTTCCCAGTGGCAGGAGGCAGCCCACTGTTTCCAACTGAATCTATCCCATGCCTCCGGGAAACTTGCGGCAGGGATGTGCCATTGATGGGACCAGAAGATGCCACCGGTGTCAAAGACCTGAAAGTTCCGGTCAAAGAGAATTATTTATTCATGCATTCACCCCAAAAGTCTAAAGCAATGTTACTCATTGACACACACACGCTAGAAAGTTACAGAGGATATTGCATTTTTAAAGTTTATTTATTAGTCACAAGTAAGGCTTACATTAACACTGCAATGAAGTTACTGTGAAATTCCCCTAGTCGCCACAGTCCAGCACCTGTTTGGGTCAATGCACCTAACCAGCAAGTCTTTCAGAATGGGGGAGAAATCCAGAGCACCCGAAGAAACCCACGCAGACACAGGGAGAACGTGCAAACTCTACACAGACAGTGACCCGAGCCGGGAATCGAACCCGGGTCCCTAGCACTGTGAAGCAGCAGTGCTAACCACTGTGCTACTGTGCCACCCCTCTGAAAAGGAATAGTTTATTGTTCAGCTCATGTTAGGAAAGGCACATACATTGTAGGCTCAGTGAAGAAGGCCTTTTCACTCATAAAGTATACACTAGCTGGTTTCAAATAGCCAAAGTCATATATCAGGATTATTATAGAATTCCCTCGAAGGGATGAATTGTTCAGCAGATCACAAAGTTAGTTATTTGTAGTCTCCTTATGTTTTTGGTTTACAGGTTTTAAATAAGTGTAAAGTTTACTGCTCCATCTGCTACCCTCTCTGCAATTGTTGTTCAAAGACTTGTTTCTCACTGGTTCTGAAGAGATTTTTGATCATATGATCAATACTTCTATTGTTCTCCCTAGAATGGCTTGATGTTTGCAATCGTCACTACACCTTGAGGAAATGGATGGCTTATTCACACCTATTTATGATGAACTGGTTTCTCTGCAACTCCCTTTCTTAACTTTTGGGTTTGGAGCCAGGAATCTAGAGGTCCATTGACTTTGAGTTTCTGATCACTCCACAAACAATAGAATGTATGAATTACATAGAAACTAGAAGCAGGAGAAGGCCATTTGGCCCTTTGAGCCTGCTCCATCATTCATTTTGATCATGGATGATCATCAAATTCAATATCCTGATCCACCCTTCCCCCCCCCCATATCCTTTGATCCCTTTAGCCCACAAGACTAAATCTAATTTCTTTTTGAAATCAGACAATGTTTTGGCCTCAACTACTTTCTGTGGTTGTGAATTCCACACATTCACCACCCTCTGGGTGAAGAAATTTCTCCTCACCTCTTCTAAAAGGTTGACCCCTTATCCTTAAACTATAACCCCTAGTTCTGGACTCCCCCACCATTGGGGACATTTTTTCTGGATCTACCCTGTCTAACCCTGTTAGAATTTTGCAAGTTTCTATGAGATCCCCTGTCACTCTTCTAAACTCCAGTGAATATAATCCTAACCAATCTAACCTCTCCTCATATGACAGACCTGCCATCCCAGGAATCAGCCTGGTAAACCTTCACTGTACTCCCTCTATAGCAATTGCACAGATAGTTTCCATCTTGGTATGTCCATTCAGGGGCAGGCATGCTGTCCATGGTCATTTAATTAGAAACCTTATAGAGACTTGAGGCAGAAATTGCAATGGTCATCTGGCCCTTGGCAGCCATCTTGGTGTCCATTTTAAAAGAAAGTTAGTTCTGGAAGATTCTAAACTGATTATAGTTTGTGTTTTAAAAGTTGGGGTTAGGACATGCCTCTACTGCGATTGCATAAAAAGCAAGGTTGGAAGGGGATAGGGAATTTGGATAGTGAGGGAAATATGGAAGTGGTGGCAGATTGTCACCACTTCCATGTTTCCCTTACTATGTTTATGGTGGCCCATAAACATGAATTGCATGGGATATACAGCACCGTTCTGCTCCAGACTGTTCTGCTCCACTCAAGCTGGGTACGAGGGTTGTGGTGGGAAATGTAAAGTGAAGAGAGGGAGGTAATGGACTGAGAGACAAGCGCCAAAATCTTGATGCCATTCATGTGGCGGACTCTTGTGGTCCTGCCGCCACGCACCCCGGTTTCCCAGCAGCGAGGGGTGCATTCAACAGGAAATCCCATTGACAATGGCCGGGCCATAGGATCCAGCCACCAGTGAATCTCCTGCTACCATGAAACACGCCGCAGAGAGGGAGAAAAATCCCGCCCAAGGTGTGTTGAGATCGGGTATCTCAGCATAGCCTGTCAATTAAACCAAAGGCTTTCTGCTCTTCATGGCTAAGCTACTCATTGGGTACACTCACTATCTCTTTGGGAGAAATCAAGGCATTTTAAATAAAATTTTGCAAATCAATTGTTTTCAAAACCTAGATTTACTTTTGAATTCCATTTGATATATTTTTTAAAGGAAGCAATCCTGTGGGTGAGAAATGTCAATCATTTGTGTCCATTTTTTAGTGTCAAAATGGTATCAGCAATGTTTACGCACCATGTGCCGGCTGCTATGTTGGTGAATGTTTAGTTTTAGTTTATTTATTAGTGTCACAAGTAGGCTTACATTAACACTGCAATGAACTTACTGTGAAAATCCCTTTGTCACCACACTCCGGTGCTTGTTCAGGTACACTGAGGGAGAATTTATCGTGACCAATGCATCAAACCAACACATCTTTCGGACTGTGGGAGGAAACCGGAGCACCCGGAGGAAACGCACACAGACACAGGGAGAATGTGTAGACTCTGCACAGAGAGTGACCTAAGCCGGGATTTGAACCCAGTTCTTTGTTGCTGTGAGGCAGCAGTGCCACTGCGCCGAATGTATTAGAGCATGTGCAGTGAATATACATCAGAGGCCAAGTAAGCAGATCATGAATTAATGAGTAATACTGATTTGGTGCCAGTGTTCTGTTTTTAAGCCCAATCCTCCAACTAATGCCCTCTCTTACCCTCGCACAGCTGAATATGCTTGATTTAAAGAAATCATCAAGTACAGCTTAGTTTTCTCACAGTATGTTCCAGCTGTTGCTTTGATGCTCCAAGAGTTTAGCATCACTATAGTTTTCTCTTACAAAAGTCTACAGGGAGCTGGGTGGCAAATACTGAGGATGTTTTGTTGTCTTCAAAACTTCTGCACAAATCACTGCTACCAAACATGGGTGCAATAAGAAACATTGCCCTTGGAATATAGGGTGACTGGGATAAACAGAGACTACGCGATGCAGGTCAAGTTGTTGGAAGAGGGAGGAGGAATTGGGGAAGAAAGACTCTCAGTAAGAGGCCATAACCACCCAGGGTGTTCAAGGAGCAATTCTTCTACCTGACCCTCGGTGAGGACCTGTCTTCCATAAGGATGTCCTCAGCTGCTGCAGCCACAGTCTCAGGTCAGGGCAATGTCTCCATTGCCAGCGGCTGTGACAGTGACTGTGGAGAGCATTGCAAACCTGGCGAACCATGCCTGCAGCAAATGGCTGCACCTGGAGCAGTTGTCGAGTTGGGCTAGAATTTTACAATGATCCGGCGGGCACATGCCTGACCTGGGAGCGTGTGAAATTACAGGAGAAGACATTGGGCACACGTCCCGATGTCATCGCACACTTGTGCAATATTTCAGTCAGCCGGCACGATCACGAGTCAGAAGTGTGTCCGCTAAAAATCAAGCAGGCAAATTAGCTCATTAAGGGGCCAATTGGATGGAAATTTATGTCTGCTTTTACAGTTGGCGGGTGGGCCAATTGGCCAGCGTTTTAGTTTCAACTGCGATCCAGGGTGGGATGAACTGTCCGGGCTGAATTAACGAATGTGTCTGGGGACGGAGGTCTGTGTGTGATTGTGCTGCCCAGGCACTCGTGGCATCGTTTTAATATCACAATTTATTTTTTACAGGTCAGCAGCTCCCTGAGGTGGCGCAGTGACTGTCTCCCTGAGGGAGCCCATTAGATGCACCAGCCCACCCCATCCTTTTGCTTGGTGCTGTCCTTATCCTGCCCTTTTCCCACCTTCTTCTCACCCTCTTTCGGCCCTCTTCCCACCCTCTGCCCACTCTTTCCCCTCTTCCTGCCCTCCCTGGCAGTGCTCAACCTTTCACAGAACATGTTTCACCCTGAATGGTTATTGATGCGCGATTAAATCACTCGGGAGGCTAGAATGTACCTGGGAAATAAAGGCTTTTATTACTAACAAGAATGGAGCATACTATATACAATACAATCCCAGACTAAAGGGTCACCAGGCAGTGCAGTGACCTTTATACTCCTCCAGGTAGGCGGAGCCAACCGGAGTGTACCACAGAACAATATCAACAGGTAGAACAGCCCAACCCTAACCCCAACAGTGACAACAGTAACATATGTACAAGTACCCATAGTGCTAACCATCTATGGTCAGTACTCATAGTGGTAACCAACTATGGTTCACCACAGTTATAAACTGGTCAGCCGGTGTGAAATTGCACTCCAGGACCGATGGTGCCCAGGACCACGTTTCACGTCCACTTCTGGTCCCACTGAGTGCACACGCCTGACAGACGGAAAAGTCAGGCCTTGAAGTCTGAAGTGCAGTCATTACAGGACATCAGGCAGGAAGAGAGTTCCATTGACATTTTGATCCAGGAAGCAGTCCCACCCTGAGGTTAGGTAGGAGCATAGATCTGGTTCATGGTGATGGATAGGAAGGCTTTGAGTGAGAGTCAGGCAGGTTAGGGGATCAGTGACGGAGGAGCCTCCATTTTCCCTTATCAAACAGATATAAGGGCTGCGACACTCCCATCCCGACCTGCTAATTTTTTGGCGGGTTGAGCTGGGAGAATTGCGGGTGTGCTGATTCGCGGGATTCATGCATGCATTCCCGATGTGTACGCATCTCCCAGCAACGGATGTCCGGTGCGGTCGGGACCACGCTGGAAACCGGCGGGAACAGCAGGTAAGTTATTTTAATCTATTTTTGATGTGATTTGAATGTAATTATCGGGCCCAGGACTGAAGTCTCCGGGCCTGATAGCATCTCCCACCCCGCCGGTACAATTTCACTCCAGCGGAGTTTAGAGTAGCTCCCCACTTTCGGGGAACTAGAGGGAGACCCCGCTGGGGTGAAGGGGGGAATCGGGGCCCCCCAGGGGGTCGGACGGTGGGGGACTGGTGCCCCCTGGGCATGGGCCCCCTGACAGTGCCAGCCTGTGCCCCCGGCACTGTCCAAGGGGCAAAGCGCCCAGGCCCAGAGGGCACCTTGGCGCTGCCCATCAGGCATCGGGCAGTGCTAAGGGGGTGGGGCCTAAGGGCGGGGCTTCAGGGTGGGGCTTGGGGGCAGGGCATAGGAGCGATGCAGACAGGATCGGTAGGGACAGAAGGGAGGCCAGTGATTGGTGCGGGTGGGGGGGGGGCGGTTCTGTCGAGGGGGTCTGCCTCCCGTGGGAGGGGTGTCTGCTGGGGTGGGGTTCTGCCTCCTGGGGGCGGGTCTGCCTTCTGTGGGGGGGGTGGGTCTGCCGGGGTGGGGTGGGGTGGTACATGGGGGGGGTAGGGTGCTGGAGTTCGGGGCGCTCCTGGATGGGGTGGTGGTCGGGTCTGGCCCGGGAATTCTTGTGGTGCCATGATCAGGCCAGGGGGAAGGGGCTGGGGGGGTGGGCAGCACTGCGAGGGTCTCGGGCTGGCCAGCTCGATCGCTGGCCAGCAAACTGCAGGCTGACTGCGCACGCACAGACGCCCGGAACTGTCAACCTCCGGCGTGAATAGGCCCCGCCTCCCCGAGCTTTTAATGATATTCATGACTGTGACCTCTGCCTTGCACAGAGTGTGGGAGATTCAGGTCTGAACTCCCACTGAAAAAACAATTGTGATTTACACCAGTTTTCCGGTGAATTCAGCACTTCAAACTTTTTTGGGAGAATCGCCCCCAAGTTCTTGCTACCTGTGTGGATGCAAACAAAGTCTGCAAAGTCATTGAGCAGAGTGACCATGGCACTGTCGTACAGGAGCACATTCAGTTGTGGGGGTGGCGGGGGGGTGGGTGGGGTGCGGTGTTGTAAAGGAATGTGGGAGGAGATTATATTGTTGAGGGGATAGATATTGATATCTCCATTCTGACCAGGTGCTTCATAGCTTCTGTTACTGTCCCAATGCCAGGGTTAAAGACATTGCCTCATGGCTGGGGAAAAATGTGGCATGGGAGGGGAAAGTTTCACTTGTCACAATTCACACTGGAACCATGGGCATGAGTAGAACTAGGAATGAGGTTCCACTAAGAGAATTTAAGGAGCCAGGGTACAAATTGAAATGCAGAATCCCGTAGGTAATAATCTCTGGATTGTTACCTGAACCGTGCACAGATTGGCATAGGGACAAATAGATAAGAAGGTTAAATGCGTGACAAAAGAATGGTGTGGGAAGCAGGGGCATGATCACCGATACAGGGATAGATGGAGCTGGTCCACTCAGATGAGATCCAGTTAAATCAAACTGGTCCCAGTATCTGAGTGAATTAAATAACTAGGGAGGTAGTTATGAAGAGAGGGTGGGAAGATTCAGGAAAGGGTAAATCTCAAAATCATTAAGAGGAATATCGACACTAAAGAGCAGAGTAGCAATCTCAGTAAATACAGAGCAAGTCAGGAAGGGACAGAAAGCTTAACAAATAAGACATTATTGACAAGGGTAACATCAGGAAAAATAGAAAAAATCTCAAAGCTGAAGGCACTATATTTGAATGCTTGAAGCACTCACTACAAAATTGATGAATTAATAGCAAAGAGAGATAAATGGGTTTGATTTAATAGTTACTGCAGATTCATCCGGCACAATGCTTATCACCTGCTAGGGGCAGCAATAGAGGTGGGTGGGTGTGGTGAACCATCGTTGGTTCCCACTGGATAGTACTGAGCCAGGGCTGGCCAGCACTACAGGAATGTATATAGGTTACTGTGGGATTGTACTAATGTTGTTGTTGGGTTAGGGTGGGATTGTTACACCTGTGTTTGTTACTGTTGTGGCACATCCCAGTCAGGCTCCGCCTCCTGGGAGAGGTATAAGACTCCCTGCTCGGACGGGACCCCTTCAGTCTGGGATAGTGTGTTAAAGTTCTGATAGTTCCATTGTTAGTTAATAAAAGCCTTCTTTTACCGAAGCTTCGAGCCTCGTGTCCAATTGATGCGCATCAATTTTATTAACTAAAATTAAACTCTCGACGGAAGAAAAAAAAAGAAAGGAGAGTATGGAGCAAATCCTCAAGCCAGAACGTCTGACGCTAGATCCACGTGCGGTGGGCGCTTCTAACACCTTCGACCACTGGCTGAAGTGTTTTGAAGATTACCTAGCAGCCTCCGCAGCGGTCACCACAGATGATGACAGACTCCGGGTCCTCCATGCAAGGGTAAGCAACACTGTCTACCTCGCGATCCGTGCGGCCACCACTTACCCGAGGGCCCTCGAGCTTCTAAAGAAGCGCTATACGAAACCTCCTAACGAGATCCACGCTCGTTACCTCCTCGCTACACGACGTCGGCAGTTGGGCGAAACCATGGAGGACTACGCCAATGAGCTCTTACAGCTAGCCAGGGGCTGTGACTGCAAAGCTGTGTCGGCTGAGCAGAGCATGTATGACCTCGCCTGAGATGCGTTTGTGGCCGGGGTCGGGTCTTCATACATCCGTCTCAAGCTGCTAGAAAAGGGTAATCTCAACGTTACCCAGGCCATGGAATTAGCTGAAATGCTCGAGTCGGCTTCGAAGAGCTTAGTCCTGTATCCGGAGGACCACGTGGAGACAACGTGGCAGGAGCAGTCGCAAATCCCTCCTCGCCCCTCGGGCTTGAAGTGCAGTGTTATGGCGTGCTCCCATGTGGGCCAGACGACGGCTGCAGCCCCATGCGGCCCGCGGTGCTATTTCTGCGGAGGAGCCAAACATACCTGACAAAAGTGTCCCGCTAAAGCGGTAATCTGTACTGCATGCGGTAAAAAGGGGCATTATGCAAAGGTGTGCAGATCGAAGCCCAGGAACGGCAGTGCGGCCTGTGACCCTTCGGAACTGGGATCATCACCATCGTCGTCGAAGTCCTCACGGGGTTCGTCCACGTGCGAGTCCAGGACGACGCCATTGTGGTCGACGGAGTCGGAGGAGGATGACCACCAGGGGTCGCTAAGTTTGGCGCCCTCACCCATGTGCGATTCATGGGGGCGGCCATTTTGGTCGATGATGACCACGAGCGACCAGCAGGGGTCCTCAGCGTCGACCTCAGCTGCCTGCAGTGACGTTCACGGACCAGAATCTTGCACTGCCAACCTGCATTCCAGTTCACTGGCTCCATCCTGCCCTCAAGCCATTGTCCTGGAGGCAGGATGGGTTGGAGTGTGACAAGATTACCCACCGCAAACAGTGTGCAGCTCAGTAAGCCTCTTTTGGAGCAGAGTGATAAAAATGGGAAATGAATTATTCCAGGATATTGACTTTTAGGCAGTATAGACATAATGAAAATGAGTGGGCCTTGCCTGGTAGTAAAAAAAAGTGATGAAGACAGATAACAGGAGGGACCTTGGCCAGAATTCTCCAACCGTTCACGCCAGTGGGATTCTTTGATCTTGTTGCAGTGAATGGAGATTTGGCTGAGTGCCATATTCTCCATCCTCACTTGAAGTGGAAACAGGGCATGAACAGCTGAAGAATTCCGGCTGTTAACTCAGAAAATAAGGAATTGGAATCAGTTTGGATGGAGCTAAGAAATAATTAAGGTCAGAAAACATCTGTGCGAATAGGCCCCCTTACAGTAGTTGTAGTGTCAGGTAGAGGATAGATCAGTAAATTTGAGAAAGGACGTACAGTAATCATGGGGGACTTTAATATTCATATAGATTGGACATAGCAGATTTGCAGCGGAAGTTGACACAATGGAATGGGGCGGCATGGTGGCACAGTGGTTAGCACTGCTGCCTCACAGCTCTAGGGACCTGGGTTCAATTCCCGGCTTGGGTCACTGTCTGTGTGGAGTTTGCACGTTCTCCCTGTGTCTGTGTGGGTTTCCTCCGAGTGCTCCGGTTTCATCCCACAGTCCAAAGATGTGCGGGTTAGGTTGATTGGCCACGCTAAATTGCTCTTTAGTGTCCCGGGATGTGTTGGTTAGAGGAATTAGTGGGGTTAATATGTGGAGTTATGGGATAGGGCCTGGCTGGGATTGTTGCTGGTGCAGACTCGATGGGCCGAATGGCCTCCTTCTACACTGCAGGGTTTCAATGATATGAATGCATTCGGAATAGTTTTCCAGCTAAGTTTGTTGAGGTACCAATTAAGGAACAGGCTAGTTTAAACCGATTGTACAATGAGACAAGGGGCAGGATTTTCCAGTCACGACCCCTCGGAGACCGGAGATTCTTGCCCAAGGTCGACAGACCTTTAAATGATGTGTCAAATTTTCCATCCCGCCCGTGACAAGCCCGGAAAATTTACCCCAAGATCAATTGAAAACCTTGTTGTAATGGACATTCTGCAAAGGGATGATGGTAATATGATTGAGTTTTAGAGTGCTTTAGATAAGCCGAGTCTAAGCTCTCACATCTGAATTTAAGCAAGCTATGCAGATATGAGGAGCCAGTTAAAAGATGCAATGATAAATAAGCAATGCCAAACATTAAAGAAATAATTCATGATTCAAAATGAATATACTTTCCCTTAAAGAATACAAACTCCACGAGAAAAGGGGTCCAACTGTGCAGTTGTGGATAGTACTAGATTAAAGGAAGATGCTTGTAATATTGTCAAAAGACTGAGGATTGGGAAGATTTAAGAATTCAGCAAATGATGATCAAGAATTTAATAAAGGGAGAGAAAATAGAATGAGAGTGAACTAGGATGTGAGATAAAAAAATAAATTGTCGAAGCTTTTCTAGATATGCAGAAAGGAAGAAATCAGTGAAAGTAAACATTGTTCCATGAGAGGCAGGGACAAGTGAAATTGTAATGGGGAATAAGGAAATTGCAGGGACATTAAGCAAATACATTTATTTGTCTTCAGGATAGAAGACACAAAAGACATTCCAGAAATACATACAACATATGTATGACCAGACAAATTAGGAGCAGGAGGAGACATCTCGGCCCCTCGATCCTGCTCCGCCATTCAATAAAAGTCATGGCTGATCTGAAATTAACCTTAACTTCACATTCCTGCCCACTGCTGATAACGTTTCACCCCCTTGCTTATAAAGAATCCATCGAGCTCTGCCTTAAAGATATTCAAAGACTCTGCTTCAGCCACCATTTTAAGGAAGAGAATTTTGAAATCTCCTATCCCTCTGAGAGAATGTTTTTCCCTCATCTCTGTTCTAAATGGTTGACCGTTATTTTGAAGCAGTGACTCCGAGTTCTAGATTCTCCCATAAGAGGAAACATCCATTCTACCCCCACCCTGTCATGTCCCCTCAAAATTATATGTTTCAATCAAGTCACCTTTGTGACGATACTGTGCCTTTAAGGAATGAATTTTAGTCATGGTTCTATGCAGGATGTTTTTAGAAGTCCATTCCAATTTTTCATTGTCATTGGGTCTATAACCGGCATCCTCTTTGTTACGGCAGCAACATAATTGCTCCTAACTGCTAGAAATGTGCCCCACAATTCAATAAAGGAGGGAGAGAGATAAAGAAAGGCCCACTCAATTCAGAAATGTTTTTTGGATGGTCTCAGGATATGGCTAGTTGACACCTCTAAGTCTGGAAAGTATCCCTTTGTCTTACAAAACAGTGTGGCAGTTTTCAAATTCACAGATAAGGTTAGGTGACCTTTGGTGGCCACTTTTTGCAGCAGATCGTGTCCATTTTAAAAGAAGTGCCTGACCTTGCTGGAGGGAAGAGAGGCCATTGAAGCCCTCCTGGGAGGTCAGGGGTAAGGGAGGGTGCCCCTTGAACAGTGCCAGCCTGGCACCCTGGCGCTGTTCAAGGGGCACCTTGGCGCTGCCCACTAGGCAGTGCCAAGCCAGTGGGGCCAGAGGGGGCGGGACCAGAGGGATGCGGCCTACTGGGGGCAGGGCCTATTGAGGGTGATCATAGGGGTGGGAGCCACTGCCACTCCGCAAGTGGAATCGGTGGGGGAGGGAGGCGTGAAGGCGATTAGGGCTGGCCATCCACGTTGGGGGATGTTGAGGCTGTTGGGGAAGTCGGGGTTGGTCATCAGGTTCTGGACTTTTGGGGTGGGGAGATCAGGGCTGGTGGGGGAGGGAGTGGGGGGTGGTATTTTGGGCTGGCCAGCGATCGGGAGACCAGCAATGGGGTGCTACTGTGCATGCACCGATCTCCGCACTGACAGATCAGCACATGTGCAGTGGCCCACTCAGTGCTATGCTACTGGCCTCTCAGAGTAAATCATGCTAGGGCACTCTGTGACGCACAGAGTATTGGAGATTTGTTCTGGAAATCACGCTCAAAAAAAGACAGGACTTACTCCCATTTTCTTGCACTTTGGGAACTTAGAATGTTTTTGGGAGAATCCCAGCCAAACTGTTTGACTGCACCTTCAGTGGCCATCAAATCCTGGCATGGAACTCAAACCTGGATCTGCTAGCTCAGAGGTAGGGACACTACCCACAAGACTTCTTTATTGAAGCAAATGCAATTCTTAAGGGCTGGATAGTGTTACAGTTCAGGTCTGAAACTCCAAAGTGTTGTATGCAGCCCATCTGATTCATAAGTTTTGTATCTTGAATTTGGCGAGGATAAGCATGATAGGTTTCACTTCAGGTATGATTCAAATGACCCAGTCGGGAGCTTCTGTCAAACAAAGTTCATTTAAGAATATAGTTAACATATACAGTAAGAAAATTAGAAAGAACTTTTATGAATTACAAACAAGAAACCAAAATGACCACGATAATGTGTAGACCTTAACAAACATATCTAATGTTTTCCAATCAAAACCAAAACTTTCCATAGACAAACCTTTAAACAAGTTCAACCCAGCAAAGACCAATACTCATGTGATACTGGACTTGGGTCCTTTGGATGAAGTCTGCACTCCCCTGGTTAGACTCATAACAATTTGAAGTCAGAACAGCTTCCCAAAACACCAGAGACTCTCGGCAATTCACCAACAGCCAATTTCTCCCTTCAGAAAGGCAAGACTTTGCTTTCAGATGACCAGCAGAATTTCTAATACCAGGGAGAGAGAGAGACTTCTTTTCAGCTTGATGCCCCTTCTGAAACTAACCTATCGCTCAGAACTGAAAATGAAAAAACTTCTGCCACCTGACCTGCCAACCAGTTATTTTTTCCCTCCTAACAATACAGAATTATAAAAATCCCAAGGTAAAACAGACGGCTCCCATCCAAGCCATTTAAGGAGCAATAAAATGACATTTGTTTCAAGGCGAGAAGTGCAATAGGTAAGGCAGATGAACTTAGAGCTTGGATTAGTACTTGGAACTATGATGTTGTTGCTATGACAGAGACTTGGTTAAGGGAAGGACAGGATTGGCAGCTTAACATTCCAGGATACAGTTGTTTCAGGCGGGATAGAGAGGGATGTAAAAGGGGTGGGTGAGTTGCACGACTGGTTAAGGAGAATTTCACAGCTGTACTGTTGGAGGACACCTCGGCGCGCTCATACAGCAGGGCAATATGGGTAGAGCTCAGGAATAGGAAGGGTGTAGTCACACTGTTGAGGGTTTACTATAGGCCGCCCAACTGCCAGCGGGAGATAGAGGAACAGATATGTAGGCAGATTTTAGCAAGGTGTAAAAGTAGCAGGGTTGGTGTGGTGGGAGATTTTAACTTCCCCTATATTGACTGGGACTCACTTAGTGCTAAGGGCGTGGATGGAGCAGAGTTTGTAAGGAACATCCAGGAGGGCTCCTTGAAACAGTGTGTGGATAGTCCAACTAAGAAAGGGGCCATACTGGACCTGGTATTGGGGAATGAGCCCGGCCAGGTAGTCGATGTTTCAGTAGGGAAGCAGTTCGGGAACACTGACCACAACTCACTAAGCTTTAAGATACTGATAGATAAAGAAAAGTGTAGACCTCAAGTTAAGGTGCTAAACTGGGGGAAGGCTAATTACAACAATATCAGACAGGAGCTGAAGAATGTAGATTGGGGGCCGATATTCGAGGGCAAATCAACATCTAGCATGTGGGAGGCTTTCAAGTGTAAGTTGATAGGGATTCAGGACCGGCACATTCCTGTAAGGATGAAGGATAAGTATGGAAAGTTTTGGGAACCTTGGATAACGAGAGATATTGTGAGCCGAGTCAAAGAGAAAAAGGAAGCATTTGTCAAGGCTTGGAGGCTTGGAACACATGAAGCAAGTGTGGAATTACAAGGAAAGTAGAAAGAAATTTAAGCAAGGAGGGCTAAAAGGAGTCACGCAAAATCATTGGCCAGCAGGATTAAGGAAAATCCCAAGGTTTTTTATACATATATAAAGAGCAAGAGGGTAGCCAGGGAGGGGGATGGCCCACTCAAGGACAGGGGAGGGAATCTATGCGTGGAGCCAGAGGAAATGGGCGAGGTATTAAATGAGTACTTTGTGTCAGTATTCACCAAAGAGAAGGACTTGGTGGATGATGAATCTTGGAAAGGGTGTGTAGATAGTTTGAGTCATGTTGGGATCAAAAAGGAGGAGGTATTGGGGTTCTTGAGGAACTTTAAGGTAGACAAGTCCCCAGGGCCTGATGGGATATACCACAAAATACTGAGAGGCAAGAGAGGAAATTGCTGGGGCTTTGAGATAAATCTTTGTATCTTCATTGGCTACAGGGGAGGTCCCAGAGGATTGGAGAATAGCCAATGTTGTTCCTTTGTTTAAGAAGGGCAGCAAGAATAATCCAGGTAATTACAAGCAGGTGAGCCTTATGTTAGTGGTAGGGAAATTATCGGAGAGGATTCTTCGAGACAGAATTTACTCCCACTTGGAAGTAAGTGGACATATTAGCAAGAAGCAACATGGTTTTGTGAAGGGGAGGTCATATCTCACTAACTTGATCGAGTTTTTCGAGGAAGTGACAAAGATGATTGATGAGGGTAGGGCAGTGGATGTTGTCCACGTGGACTTCAGTAAGGCCGTTGACAAGGTCCCTCATGGCAAACTGGTGCAGAAGGTGATGTCGCATGGGATCAGAGGTGTGCTGGCAAGGTGGATACAGAACTGGCTCAGTCATAGAAGATAGAGGGTAGCAGCGGAAGGGTGCGTTTCTGAATGGAGGGCTGTGACAAGTGGTGTTACTCAGGGATCAGTGCTGGGACCTTTGCTGTTCATAATATATATATATAAACGATTTGGAGGAAAACGTAACTGGTTTGATTAGTAAGTTTGCGAATTACACAAAGGTTGGTGGATTTGTGGATAGCCATAAGGACCATCAGAGGATACAGCAGGATATAGATCGGTTGAAGGCTTGGACGGAGAGATGGAAGATGGAGTTTAATCTGGACAGATGTGAGGTAATGCATTTTGAAAGGTCTAATAAAGATAGGAAATATACAGTAAATGCCAAAACCCTTAAGAGTATTGATAGGCAGAGATATCTGGGTGTACAGGTACACAGGTCACTGAAAGTGGCAATGCAGGTGGAGAAGGTAGTCATGCTTGCCTTCATCGGCCGGGGCATTGAGTTTAAAAATTGGCAAGTAATGTTGCAGCTTTATAGAACCTTAGTTAGGCCGCACTTGGAATATAGTGTTCAATTCTCGTCGCCACACTACCAGAAGGATGTGGAGGCTTTGGAGAGGGTACAGAAAAGATTTACCAGGATGTTGCCTGGCATGGAGGGCATTAGCTATGAGAAGAGGTTGGAGAAACTTGGTTTGTTCTCACTGGAACGACGGAGGTTGAGGGGCGACCTGATAGAAGTCTACAAGATTATGAGGGGCATGGACAGAGTGGATAGTCAGAAGCTTTTTCCCAGGGTGGAAGGGTCGATTACTGGGGGGCATAGGTTTAAGGTGTGAGGGGCAATGTTTAAAGGAGATGTACGAGGCAAGTTTTTTTTTGCAGAGGGTGGTTGGTGCCTGGAACTCACTGCTGGGGGAGGTAGTGGAAACAGATACGATAGTGACTTTTAAGGGGCGTCTGGACAGATACATGAATAGGATGGGAGTAGAGGGATATGGTCCCCGGCAGGGTAGGGGCTTTCAGTCGGGCAGCACTGTCGATGCAGGCTTGGAGGGCCGAAGGGCCTGTTTCTATGCTGTAATTTTCTTTGTTCTTTGTTCTATCTGGTAGCCAACCCGGCAGCACTGAGATCAGCTAAGTCTGTGAGCTAAGAAAACACTGAAGCTGTGGGAGCTGCAAAAATCATGATTTAAAAAAAACCTTTCTTAAAGGTACACTAATAGGCTAGATACTGGGCCAATGATTTGCCTGGCTGAGGAGTCTAGAACTAGATGTCAGAGTCTCAGAACAAAGGGGTGATCAATTAGGACTGAGAAGAGGTGAAATTTCTTAATTTAAAGCGTTGTGAATATTTGAAATTCTCTATTCCTATGAGCTATGGAGTTGTCTTTGAATTTATACAGCACTGAGATTGATAGATAATTGGATGTTAGGGAAAGCAAAGGATATGGGATTGTGTGGGTTAGCAGAGTTAAGACACAAGAGCAGCCCTGATATTATTAAATTGCAGAGAGGGCGGCACGGTAGCACAGTGGTTAGCACTGCTGCTTCACAGCTCCAGGCACCTGGGTTCGATTCCCGGCTTGGGTCACTGTCTGTGTGGAGTTTGCACATTCTCCTCGTGTCGGCGTCCGGGTGCTCCGGTTTCCTCCCACAGTCCAAAGATGTGCGGGTTAGGTTGATTGGCTGTGCTAAAATTGCCCCTTAGTGTCCTGAGATGTGTAGGTTAGAGGGATTAGTGGGTAAATGTGTAGGGATATGGGGGTAGGGACTGAGTGGGATTGTGGTCGGTGCAGACTCAATGGGCCGAATGGCCTCTTTCTGCACTGGAGGGTCTCTATGATTCTATGATATGTTCTTGTGCAAAGCACTGTGGTCGGTGCAGACTCAATGGGCCAGATGGCCTCTTTCTGCACTGTAGGGTCTCTATGATTCTATGATATGTTCTTATTCAAACCACACACATGTGCAGCAAGCAACAATGAAAGTCATGCTGCCACGTGAAATGTGAAAGCAGACCATTGGCACACTGAAACAATGCAGCTGCTGCATGGACCATTCTGCTGGCTGAATTCTCTAAAATCTAACCATCAGTCCTCACCACCAATTGTACAGTGAGCAGCTGAGGAGCAGGAGAAGAAGAGCAGGAAGGAAGAGGAAGAAGACGAAGGAAGAAGAAGAAGAAGGAAGAGGAAGAGATGGAAAAGGAAAAAAGGAGACAACCTAGACTGCTCCTTCTAGCCAGGCTGGCTGTAACAAGCTCATTTGATTGTTATACCAGTAACTGTAGCCTCAATTCCCCAATCATCAATAGTCACACACCTTATCTTCCTTCTGTCACTGACCCTCATTGCACTTGCTTGGCCAAAGAACAGGAATAAAAGCCACCACAAAATAAACATTCTGAACGACATTTATAATAGCTGTTATTGCCAAATGCCCAATTGCGTACAAGAGTTAACTAATCACCCTCGTGCATTCGCTAAGTTCCTGTCATCTCCGTGTTTTTTCACACTTGCATCTTCCAGGTCAGATACTGATGCTCTAAATCTCCTAGTCACTGCAGCATGGCTGGTGAAAGGGTTTGACTTTCACTGCAGGAGACTGCAGGTAACCTTGGAGGATGATCTCAAGCAGTTCTGGGCCTAAAATGCCCAAGCCATCCCGACATGGCTGACAGTAACATGGGTAGACTGGCTGATAGACACCAGCAGAGGCTTTAATGGAATGGTACTGCTGGGAGGGCGAATGCTATCTTCCTGACTGAACACAGCCAGTGTGTGCACCCTGGGGTGGTGCTTCAGCAATCCTAGGAATGTGTTGGAGGGCATATTCTTGGACTGCTGTGAGACTCTGCAAGCCCCTTTGCACATTGTAATTCACTACCGTGATTACAGCAGTGGGGCTTTGCATGCTGGCAATCTGAGCTTCCACTGCTGCATTCCGGGGGCTGCTGCAATGGAAGGTGAGACATTGACCATCGGATACTGCATCATGTATGTGAGTGGAATTGGCCACCATTTCCATGTTGTAAAGGATGGAGCCAGGTTCTGCGCAAAGCTCTTTGCTAGGTTGGTGCAGCTTCTTCAAAGCTGCTAAACATTGACCATAGGTTTTCTGGCAAGTTTGCCCATGCTCTATTTACCCATCAATGTTCTTCTGAAGGTTGCCGCATCAGTGTGCTGATCAGAGCCCTCTGTCGAAGAATTTTTGTGTGTCTTCACCCTCGGGTGAGTTGGCACCTGCGCTATCCTTTGCTTGCCCTCTACCCGAGCTGTAGGCCAATAGGACCTAATGACCCAAAATGTACAGATTCCACCTCTATGCCATCTTTTAAATCATAGTCAGGGCATCAGTATCAGACCTGGAGGTTGCAAGCGTGGAATTGAGAATTGAGTCACCCACCGGAATTTTACTGCCCTGCCTGACACGGGAATTGGAGTGGGAGAGGGGCGGATAATGGGAAGGTCTTGGAAGGTTTCAGGACGAGCGAGGCAGTAAAATCCTGCCCATCGCCTCTGCCTTCAATGAGGGGGATGTATGATAACACCCTAGATATTTACCCATCAGTTTTCTACAGGTTGCCATAATGTACTGATCTGAGTCCTCTGGAGCAGAACACATGTGTCATTTCACCCTGTACTCGGCTGGAACCTGCGCTGCCCTTCCTTGCTCATGACCCAGCTGCAGGACCAGGGCCCAGTGTTCTCTTTGATGGTTTCAATTCCTCTGCTGCCTACAGCCACAGCAATGGCCACCCCAACACAGGCCAGCATTGTCTCCTCCATGCTGGTAGGGCCTGCCTATCTCCCCTCTGATTAGCTCCTGCTGCCTCTAGTTGTCCGACACCTTGTCCCACAAGGGAACAGGAAACCTGCCAGTGATTATGGTGCAACCCGTCTGAATGATGTGGCTGTAATGATTGAATGGCTGGTGGTGTGTGCAACCTGTAAGATGTGGGCGTGAGGCTTGCAGCATTGCTAAGTGTGCATGAGGATTATGGTGGAGCAAATGAAGGTCAGATATGAGCACCCTGATTGTTAGAGATTATTGATATGTGAGTAATGGGGGTGAATTGAGTTGCATCAGACCAGTGGTGCAGCTTGTAGGACTTGGCTTTTGAAGGTGCATTCACTGGCCTTGACCAGATGTGTAAGGCCATTGGACTCCTTGCAGCATTACATCCAGGCCTGAGGAGTTGGTTCCTTACATTGACCTCTGTAGCTATTTGCTCCAACTGCCTTTTGAGAGTGTGTCTAGAGGGGGCATACTTACCCTGATTGAATACAGGGCATCTCTCATCCTTTCCACCTTCTCTACAAAACTTCCAGAGCAGTGTCCGAAAACCTTGTCTCCCAAGTTGAAGCATTCTTTGGTATTTTCCAGGACAGACTTGCTCCTTACAGGGCAACCAATTGTCCAACCAAAAGGCACCACTCCTTTTAAAGGTGCAGGCTAGCTTTAAGTGATATAAACACTCATAATATTGCCATCCTGCTGAGACGCTCAATTAATCAACAGTTTGTGTTGGCTGACAATGAAATCATTGAAATTAGCAGACAACAGGAAGTTGGTGTGCTGCCAAGATTATTATCGAAATATAGGGATTAGTCGAGCATGATGATTGCCATGGCCACTTTTGGGGACTATTATAGAATCATGGAATCCCTACAGTTCAGAATGAGGCCATTCAGGCCATTGAGTTGGCACCGACCACAATCCCACCCAGGCCCTATTCCCGCAACCCCACATATTTACCCTGCTAATCCCCTGACACTAGGGTCAATTTAGTATGACCAATCAATGTAACCCGCACATCTTTGGACTGTGGGAGGAAACCAGAGCACCCGAAGGAAACCCACGCAGACACGGGGAGAAGACAGTGGCCCGAGGCCGGAATTGAACCCGGGTCCCTGGCACTGTGAGGCAGCAGTGCTAACCACTGTGCCGCAGCAGTGCTGGCCACTGTGCCACCGTGCCACCTATCAAATTTAGGCCCCTATGTTTTTATGTATTTGTTTCAATGGAGAATATTAAATGTGCGGAAGTCTCTATATAATTCGCTGCTAAACCTTGTGAACTTATTTTCACCTTTATCCAGACATGAAACCCTTTAATCAAGAATAATATATTCAATTCACATTCTCAGTTCCATGCTTCTTTCATGAGAGAATCATTGAGCCTGTAGTATTCGTTTTTAGCTCTGGTGACCCAATTCCACTTCACTCTGGTAGTTACTGATACACTCATGTTTAGGAGAGGCCAAATAGGCAAGTGATCCCATTTAGGCATGTCAAACCAACCATTCTTCTGTGTGCTGCACACCACTAATTAACCATTTTTAACAGATGCATTGCAACTGTGGTCACTAATATGATAGAAGCCAATATACAGGATATCTCCACAGGCATAAAAGGTCCACCCTTTATTACAACATCTGAAAACAGTCTTTTCTTTTGGCTTGACATTGACAAGAGCCTCTTCATCCTAAATGTATGTGCTTACAAAATGTTTCATCACCTCTGGTGTACACTGTCTAAGCATGGGTCCCCTGAATCCACTCCAGGAAACACAAATCTTCTCAGTGGTAATTTGCTGCCGGAGGCACATTTTACTTTTAATAATTTGCATTATCTCTGAGTACAATACAAGTTTGAAAATTGCAACTATACAAACGTACGTGTGAATAAGGGTAAAATTGAAAATACGACTCGATATTGGTTGAGCATCAAAGTGCCAAGTACATAGTTATACTAAGTGAAAATACAACCTAAAATTTACAGAGTTTACCACTGGCTGCTGTACAGAAAGAAACAACACTTTTGCCAATTTAGTTCCGTCGAGCAGGCCATAAATCTGGCACAATTGTTGTAAAGCACCAGACTCATGCAGATTTACAGCAGTAATCGAAGAAGGAAAAGTCGTTCCAAACGCAATGCTGTCACATCATGTGATAAGTTTTGTATCACATTTGGCTGGGACATCACCTTCTTATCTAATGGGATTTATCAAGCTGCCTGTTATATAAATCTCGGGTTGTGCATGGGTAGTAGTAAACTATTAGGTTTATTTCTCAAGCATGAAAGCCCCTTAATTCACCAACATTGCAGCATGGAATCATTCCCATTCATGAAGTAAATCCAGCTGCAATATTCTATCTATCATTGGACTGTTGCCAGTGAATAATCTGCACCAATGTACAGAACTACTTATGACCCTCAGTGTGTATTTCTGTAATGCAGCACACTGTACAGTGACCTGAGAGGGAATTGCAGCTTCCGCACAGCACAGTTCCCATTGCCCTCTGAGTGTGGAATATCAGTTGAATGGCCACAAGGAGGCAGTGACTGGAGCCACTCATGTTTTGGTAGCAAGGAGTGGAAAATAAGCTTCATCCACCTGCCTGTGCGTCTCTCAGTCACCTATCTAAAAGTAGGACTAGTGGAAGCTTGGGAGAAACTTGTTCTCTTGGGATTTGTGATACAATGCAGGAAAGCCAGATGGGAAAAAAGAAAGGAAAGAACTTTTTATTTTGAAGTGAAAAGGTGCTTCAAAGCTGCTTGCTTTGAAGCAAAAAAAAAACTTGCTATAAAACAAACTGTTACTTCACTGATATTATATTCACTGGTCCTGGTGTAAACACAGCTGTTGCTCATTGGGACGAAGCTACTTTTATTAAGGAGAACAACTGGAAAGAAATTTCTTTGCAGAATCATCTGCACACTTTTAAAAAGACATGAGGCTGAAATTCCTTTAGGTCTGCTGTCAGGCAGGAAATTGTAGTTATCATAGAATCCCTACAGTGCAGAAGGAGGCCATTCGGCCCATCGAGTCTGCACCGACGACAACCCCACCCAGGCCCTATCCCCATAACCCCATGCATTTACCCTAGCTCGTCCCCCTGATTTTAAGCGGCAATTTAGCATGGCCAATCCACTTAACCCACATATCTTTGGACTATGGGAGGAAACCAGAGCACCCGGAGGAAATCCATGCAGACGCAGGGAGAATGTGCAAACTCCACACAGACAGTGATCCAAGCCGAGAATCGAATCTGGGTCCCTGGCACTGTGAGGGAGCAGCGCTAGTCACCGTGCCACCCATCACATATAAAAGACACTTTTCTTTTTATTCAGGCACAATGGACAAGGTTGGCAAGGCCCATTGCTAATTACCCTTGAGAAGGTGAAAATGAGCCACTTTCTTGATTTGCTGCAGTCCATTTGATTTTGGCACACCTTGCAGTGCTGTTAGGAATGGAGTTGCAGGAATTTGACCCAGCAACAATGAAGGAATGGCAATATATTGTCAGGATGGTGAGTGGCTTGGAGGGGAACCTGCAGGTGGTGGTGTTCCCAGGTAGCTTGCTGTCCTCATTCTTCGAAGTGATAGAGATCAGGGGCTTGGAAGGTGCTATCTAAGAAGCACTGGTGAGTCACTACAGTACATCTAGTAGGTGGTAAACATGGCTACCGTTGACAATGCTACTTGTAAGCTGCATATGTGTGACCATGGAACTCAAAGTGCTCCACAAAACAATTTAAGTGAATGCATTCAAATGAACAGGCCGCAAACAAAATATACTTAGAGGAATCATTACGCTCAAGTAATAGAGGAAGTGAATGTTCATGGTGGCGGATGGGACACCTTTCAAATGTTCTGGATGGTGTTGAGTTTCTTGAGTGCTGTTGAGCTGCTCTCATCCAGGCAAGTAGAGAATATTCCATCACACTCCTGACCTGTGCCTTGTTGATGTTGGAAAGGCTTTGGGGAGTCAGGAGGTAAGTTGTTCACCACAGAATACTTAACCTCTGATCTGCTCTTGTTGCCACAATATCTATGTGATTGGTCCAGTTAGTTTTTTGGTCAATGGTGATTCCCAGGATGTTGATTATGGTAATCCAGTGATGGTGATGCCATTGCATGTCAAGGGGAGATGGGTAGATTCTCCCTTGTTGGATTTGGTCATGCCTGGTACTTGTGTGACACAAATCCTACTTGCCATTTATCAGCTTGAGTCTGAATGTTGTCCAGATCCTGCAAGTATGGACTGCTGCAGTATCTGAGGGGCTGTGATGGAGCTGAGCGTTGTGCAATCATCCCCACTCTGAACTTCTGGTGGACGGAAGGTCATTAATGAAGCAGAGAAAGATGGTTGAGCCTATGCTGGAGAACTATACTTGTGATATCCTTAAACTGAGAAGATTGGTCTCCAACAATCATGGCAATCTTTCATTGTGCTGGGTATGACTCTAGATGACTTTTCCCCTGGATTCCTACTGACTCCCATTTTACATGAGCTCCTCAATGCTACAATCGGTAAAGTGCTACTTTGATGTCAAAGACAGTCTCTCTTACCTCACTGCCAACTGACAGGCCTGAGGCCAGGCTAAAATTGATGCTTGGGACATGGTAACATTATTTGGATCAGGGGTCAGCACCTAATGCACCTCCACAGGCAATTGGCACATTTTCTCCGTTCCATGAGACCACATGCCTCACTATAGCAGAGATCCAAATGTGAGGGAAGGGATTGGCTTGAAGCTCATTTGCAGGCCAGCAGCCCTCAAGAGTACCCTGTGGCCAGAAAGAGCACACTTTGCTCGTTCTAGAGCCACATCAAGCCTAAAAGAAAGAACATATTAGTGCCACTTGCTTGGTCAGATCCACACCTGGAAAACCAAAGGGAGCAGGTCCAATACCTATTGTGCTCATGGCAACCTACATTCTCTGAGAGGAGTGAAGGTGGTTGTTAGGCTCCCTATTAAGATTAGCTAGAGACCTAATGCTTGTTGAAGGCAGAGTCTCAGATCCTTGAAAAATGGCTTGAACTAGCATGGAGTCTGACATATTTCTGGCATCTTAAGGTGCAGGATGTGACTTCTTACAATTAGCTCTTATTGTGTCCGTTTGATAGGCTCATCTAAGCACAATGTTATCCCATGTATAATCTGAGCATGCTATTGTGTCTGGAAAGTGTCAGAGTTAATTTTCACCTTCACTGATTCACACTCCATCTCATGATCTCCTTTAATAGCTTAAAATATGCATGTTTGACTCAGCTTTTCATCGCCCATTCTAATTTCACCCTCTTTGGCTCAATGTTGATTTTTGGTTTACTTACACTCCTATACAGTTCCTTCCCTACCAAAAGATTTTGACGTCATTCTGCATTAACAGTGTTCATATGTGCTCATTTGTGATCATTAACGCTCAAAAGTGATCATTTAATTATCATTTGACATCATATAGTGATCAAATGACAGCGTTGCTGATCGCCTGACATGAAATGAAATCAGACAAAGCTCAGAGAACATAATTTGTGATCATTTAGCTTCATTGAAGGGCCCAGAAGGCATTCACCTGACATCAGTTTCAGCGATCACAGCAAAATTGACTAAGGGTGGGATTTTACAGCCCTGCCCACTGTTGAGATCATCTAGTAAGACAGTGTGTTCCACCATGGTGGGGCCAGCCCATCCTGGCCTAAGTTTGAGCTGATGCAACTTTTAATGTACAGTCTGTGCACAGATAACTATGAGATTATTATAATGGGCATGCAAGGATTTATAGGAAGATTTATATCAAACAAACTTGGGCAGATTTGCCAAATGTGACTTGAGATGGTCCCTTAAAGTATGCCCAGAGACATTAATTCATAATCCATTATACATCTTAACATTATCAGCTAACATTCATCTTCACTCCCCACAGTCCCGACTCCTGCACCTACTAACTTTGTTTTATATTGGCCGGAATTCTCCAACCTCACCCATGGCTGCGATTCTCCAGTCCCGCTGCAATTAATCGAGATTTGGTTGAGCGCCAAATTCTTCGTTCTTGCTGGCAGTGGTGGCAGGGCGAACAGCATCGAAGAATTCCGGCCATTATCTCTTCTGATGAATGGACATGTTCTTTTAATAAAAAATCATTTGAAGAGCATGTTCATTAGAACATAGAACATAGAACATTACAGCGCAGTACAGGCCCTTCGGCCCTTGATGTTGCGCCGACCAGTGGAACCAATCTAAAGCCCCTCTAATCTACACTATTCCAATATCATCCATATGTTTATCCAATAACCATTTGAATGCTCTTAATGTTGATGAGTCCACTACTGTTGCAGGCAGGGCATTCCATGCCCTTACTACTCTCTGAGTAAAGAACCTACCTCTGACATCTGTGCTATATCTCTCACCTCTCAATTTAAAGCTATGTCCCCTCATGCTAGCCATCACCATCCGAGGAAAAAGGCTCTCACTATCCACCCTATCTAATCCTCTGATCATTTTGTATGCTTCTATTAAGTCACCTCTTAACCTTCTTCTCTCTAACGAAAACAACCTCAAGCCCCTCAGCCTTTCCTCATACGATTTTCCCATCCCCACCCCACCCTTCCACCCTGGAGTGCAGCATCTCACTACCTCTTCCCCCCCATAAATTACAGCACCCAACCCCATCCAGGCTGCAGCAGTTTTATCACCAACCCCCAGAGCAGTTTTCTCTGCACCAGAGGAGCAATAACTGGAAGTGATGCCAAAAGGCGGGATTCAGCCCCCCAACAGTCGGCCAGTGTTGAACTGGAGGAGGGTGGGTGGGTTTGGAAGTCTGACTCTGGGAGGGTGGTGTTCGAATCTGTCTGGCAGGTGTGAAGTGTCAATTCTGTCCAGTGGGGTGGGCTGGGAAGGTGAGGAATCGCTCAGGCCCAACTCGGGCGTGCTGCAAGGTTTGACAGTGAGTAGGCCCAAGCCTGGGGGGGTCAGGTCTGGGCCTGACAGTGGAAGATTGGGTCAGACAGAAGCCCTTGTTTCCAGTAGGCTTGAGGGGAAGGCAGAATCCAGGCCATATTGAGGGCTGGGTGGACCCGACTATTGGCAAGGGAAGGGGCATCAAGGGAAAATTGTGTGTGTGAGCCGCCATCTGCTCCTCTTGTCACAGCAGCAACCCCCACCCCTCGCCCTTCTTATATTATCCCCAGAATTGGTCAATCTGGCAGAGTCAGCAACAGCAGCAACAGCAGCAGAAATGGAGGTGGAAATTAAGACAGCAAAGCAGTAACAGTGGCGGGGTGATGGCTGAGGCAGTGTGGATGTGAAGACTGTGGCTGTAGTGGCAGAGGAGGCGGTGGCAACAGTGGAGGAGGTAACAGTGGCAGATACAGCACCAAAAGTGGCAACTGCTGCAGATAGAGCAGAGGAGGAGACAGCAACAACTGTGGAGTCAGTGAGGGGACAGTGGGAGAATGATCAGAAGGAAGGGGTAAACATGTCAGGTGAAATGAGAGGGGTGAGAAACATGTTTGGGAGAAATGTTCAAAATAAGTGGTAAGATTTGTTGTTTATTTCCCCTATCCAAGCACACAAGCTGCATTGGTATCCTCATGATCACTTTTGATGACTAGAGGTTGCATTTGATGCCGAATGATTACATTTGAAACCTAATGATTGCTGCCCCAAACTTAACAAGCTGTGATGGTGTTTGAACACCATTAAGTGCTTTGGTGACTCCTAAAGCAGTTTGGAACTTAATGCTGCAGGATGGCTAATTAAACACTTCTGATGACAAAGGAGCACTGGTTCTGCAATCAGACAGCTTTTGATGTCAAATGATATACTAATCATTTAGAGTGCAATTCAATGCAATATCAATATCAAAATGTTCAGGTTGGATTCATGTTGTTTTTCTACTGGAAAGCTGTTACATAAATGAAGGTTTCTGTACTCTGTACTCTGTACTTATGCCAAGGAATGCCAGCTGATGCTCCTGGCAAACCCACCTACATTGAACCATGTTTGGTGACCTGGTTTGATGGATTTAGACTGAGCTATGAAGCTACAGAGGGTGGTGGTACGCTCTGCATAGATGTTCAGTACCCTGCTGCTAGACCTGTTCTTAGTCTGTTCCACTTGGTAAAGTGTAATCCCACACTACATGGTAACAGATGTCCCCATGGTGAAGATGTAATTTGGGTTGGAATTTTACCAGCTGTGTAGATGTGGATTTGGTGACGGGTGCGGTGGGGATTTTTCATAATGGTTCGTTAGGTCGGCCACCCAACAGGTTGCTACCTCTGGCAAGATTGGCCAGAGGTGGGTAAGCAATGTAAGTGGCTAATCACCCATGAGTGTCAGGTCACTAATTAGTGTCAATTAATTGGCAATTTGCAGCCAGAATGGGGATGCCACTTGGACAATGTCGGTGAAGCCCCGCAGATCACTAAATGCACTCCCAGCAGCAGGGAAGTCAGTAAAGGTTCCTTTATTTATTCACCCTATCCCCCGCCTCCCCCCACCACCCGACCACTTCCCCCAAGTCTTCCTGGAGTCACGCCAGAGGGTGGCCAAAAATAATTTTTAAATATTCCAAATCTTCAGAGACTACTTCCACCTTAATGAATGAAATTTGGCCTGGATAGGATGTTTTAAATGCCTGTGTTGGTGGTATTGAAAAGGCAGTAGTTCTCTCATCGTTCTTCAATAATTTGAAGACAGTATGTTCACATAAGTATGGGGAGGTGCATTGAACAACCGGCATTTCCTCTGCTGGTAAACTTCTTGTCAGTCGACAGCACTGTTTCCCAGCCCGGCTGACTGCAAGCACAGAAAACCCAGGTCTCAGAACTTGAGACTGTGGGAGATCCTTACAGGCAAGGGAGGCTGTGATATTATTGTCCAACAATTTATTTTGTAGAGATGGCAAAGGCAGTCCGGAAGGGTGTGCAGGCTTTTTGATGAAAATTAACTTGATTCTAATTAAATGGTTATGTATGGCCTGACTATGGATAAAGTGGCAACCACCTGAGAGGGATGAGAAGCATAAAAAAATGGAAGGGGAAAGAAGCTAGGTCAGGAGATCAGATTGAAGCATCAGCGATATTAACAGAGAGGTGCCAGCAGTTGTTATAGGTTATATTAATTTACCAGAGATAGATTGGGAATCTGCTAAAAGTGCAACAGGAGTGGATTCTGGGAGCAAAATAGAATTGTTACATGAAACATTTGGTCAAGAAATTCACATGACCCATGGGTGCTATTGGACATGATATTAAATAACAACCAGGAGATGGCAGAGCAGGTCAGTGGCAGGGAACACCTCTGCGATAGTGACCACGACGTGTTAAGCTTATGATGAGAAAATAATTGAGCACGTTAAAAGAAAAGTCAACTTTCAAAGGCAGATTATGAGGAGCTAAATAATGGTCAGCAATAGTCCATGTTTTGAAATACAATAAACAGAGTGTAATAGAGGAACACAATACCTGGGAAGTAAAGTAAACAAGCGAAAAGACCAATACGGACAACAATGGAAGTGGCAGCAAATTTCAACTTTGTTTAAATGGAAGCACCTTCATCTCTGACTCAGGAAGTACTGAGTTCAATCTGGCTGACAGTCCTGAGGAAGATCTGATTTCTCTGAGATGTCCCTTGGGTGTGAAATTAAACCGGGACACTCTATCTGCCTGCTCTGGGGAATGTGAAAGGGCTCCGACACTATCTGAAGATGAGCAGGGAACTCTCCAGTGACCTGGCCAATGTTCATCTCTCAGCCAATATCTTCAGAAACAGATCCTGAATGTGCATTGATATAACACCTTTCATGATCACAGGACACCCCTAAGTTCCATGTTCCTGGCACAATATTTTGAAGTTGTATTATATGATTTACCTGTGTATTAGGATTTATGTGCAATAGGCTGCTGTGCTTGACAGCATAACCACAATGATTGCACTTCCAATTATAACCTCTTGTTGTGAAGTGTTTCTGGGGTGCCCTGAGTGTGTAATCAAATTGTATGTAAATAGAAGTTCTTTCTTTAGGTTAGGTTGATTGGTCATGCTAAATTGCCCCTTAGTGTCCTGGGATGTGTATGTTAGAAGTATTAGCAGGGTACATGTGTGGGGTTTCGGGGATAGGGCCTGGGTGGGATTGATGTTGGCGCAGACTCGATGGGCTGAATGGCCTCCTTCTGCACTGTAGGGTTTCTATGATTCTTTAATGTGGGGAATAGGGGCAAAAATGTGATTTTTCTCAAAGTATAAAGCTGCAGATAGCAGAGTAGACAAGATGCATAGGAAAGCAAGGCAAATGAGGTTAAGAGACTGACCAGACGAGCTAAAATAATAATGAGGTTAAGGTAGTCAGGGGCATTTAAAGAAATGTCAATTATTCATGTAAATATCACCGCACTCTGGATCTAACCAGCACATGAGGAGGCAATCAGGTTCACAGAAACCTGTGCTGGGTGTCTGATAGATTTAACATTTAGTCCCCATTCTTTTGTTGTTTTTCCATCTTTACAATGGTTTTTTTCAAATATTAATCTATTTCTCTTTGAACGTTATTGTAGATTCTGCTTTTACCCTGGTTTCTGATTGTGCATTCCATGTGCTAACAACAAGAGAAAAATAAAAATTTCTACCATCCACTTGCAATGATTTTAAATTTATGCTCTGTTCTTAGCGGCTCATTGATCAGTGAAAATAGTTTTCCCCTATTAATCTTATAAAAATAATTTATAATTTTGAATGCATCTGTCTGATTTCCTTGTTAACCTTCCCCACTCCAGTGAAAAAGATCATTTGTTCTTCCACTTTCTCCTTATAACCGAAGACTTTCACCCCGCTATTGTCCTAGCAAGGGTGTTCTGTACCATCTCATTGGATTTCACATCCTTCTTATGGTAGGGCATCTATAATTGAACACAACACTTCAACTGTGGCCTAACCAGTTGATTTATATAAGCTACAATTATTTTACTTTATTTGGCTTCATATTTTTGCTTCTTCTGCAGATATTGATATTGTGCCTTCCCAACCCAAGTGCAAATCATTTCTTTATATTGAAAAGACCAATGGCCCTAATACTGACCGCTTGAGGAATACCACTGTTCACAGCTGGATAATATCCATTAACTGCTGTCTGTGTCTTGTTAACTGTCCTTTACCTAACTCCCTATCCATGCTGTCACATTTCCTTGAATACTGGGCACCTTAATTTTATCAACAAACCTCCTACTGTAGCCCCTTTCCATCACCTTTTGAAAATCCATATCAGTAACATTTACAGTACTTCCTTTATCAATACACTGTTAACTCTTACTCAAAGAACTCTATTAAATTTAGCAGCAATTGTTTGCCATTTACAATCCATGCAGGCTGGGCTTAATTAGACTGTACATCTTTCTGAGTTTTCATTTTTATCTTTAATCTGGAACCAAGAAGCTTACTACCAATATTAGAATGTTCTGCAGTTTCTTCTTTTTGAAGAATGGTGTTCTTGTGAACTTTCTAATCCTCTGGTACAGCTTCCATTTCAAAGATATTTGTTCATTAACAAAGTCAGTTCCTTTTTGACTGATCTCCCTCGAAATTCTGCCAGCAGAGCCCAGTGTCTTAAACATAGAAACGTAGAAACTAGAAGCAGGAGGAGGCCATTCAGCCCTTCGAGCCCGCTCCGCCATTCACTTTGATCATCAAATTCAATATCCTGATCCCCCCATATCCCTCCATATCCCTTGATCCTTTTAGTCCCCAAGAGCTATATCTAATTTCCTCTTGAAATCAGACAATGTTTTGGCCTCAGCTACTTTCTGTGGTAGTGAATTCCACACATTCGCCACTCTCTGGGTGAAGAGATTTCTCCTCACCTCAGTCCTAAAAGATTTACCCTTTATCTACGACCCCTAGTTCTAGACTCCCCCACCATGGGGAACATTCTTTCTGGATCTAACCCTGTTAGAATTTTATAAGTTTCTATGAGATCCCCTTTCACTCTTCTAAACTCCAGTGAGTATAATCCTAACCGACATAATCTCTCCTCATATGACAGACCTGTCATCCCAGGAATCAGCCTGGTAAACCTTCGCTGTATTCCCTCTATAGCAAGGACATCCTTCCTCAGATAAGGACACCAAAACTGCACACAATATTCCAGATATGGCCTCACCAATGCCCTGTGAAACTGCAGCAAAACATCCCTATCCCTGCACTCAAATCCTCTTGCTATGAAGGCCAACATATCATTTGCCTTCTTTGCTGCCTGTTGTACCTGTGCGCTTACTTTCAGCAACTGATGCACGAGGACCCAAAGGTCTTGTTGAGTATCCACATCTCTCAACTTACACCCATTTAAGGAATAATCTGTCTTCCTATTATTGCCTCCAAAGTGGATAACCTCATAGTTATCCACATTATATTGCATCTGCCATGCAGATGCCCACGCACTCAGCCTGTCCAAATCACACTGAAGCATCTCTGCATCCCCCCCACCCAACTTTGTATCATCTTCAAAATTTGGAGATAATACATTCCGTTCCCTCTTCCAAATCATTAATATATCATGTGAACAGTTGGGTCCTAGCACAGAAATTTGAAATTGATAAATTCTTGATTTCTCGAGGAATTAAGGGCTATGGGGAGAGAGCGGGTAAATGGAGTTGAAATCAACCATGATTGAATGGTGGAGTGGACTCGATGGGCCGAATGGCCTTACTTCCGCTCCTATGTCTTATGGTCTTATAGATCCCTGCAGAATCTCACTAATCACTGCCTGCCAACCAGGAAAAAAGACTCATGTATGCTAACTGTTTGCTTTCTAACTGCTAACCAGCTTTCTATCCATCCCAAGACATTACCTGCAATCCATGTGCTTTAACTATACATAGTCTGATATGCGATTGTCGAAAGCTTTCTGAAAGTCTGAATAAACGGCATCCACTTGTTCTCCTCAGTCAACTCGACTAGTTACATCCTCAAAAAATTTCAATAGATTCGACAAGCATGATTTCCCTTTTGTAAATCCATGCTGACTTTATCTGATTATACCACTGCCTTCCAAATGCTGAGTTATGAAACCCTTGATAATAGACTCTAGCAACCTCCCCAGTACCGACGTTAGGCTCACTGGGCTATAGTTCCTTGTTTTCTCTCTACCTTCCTTTTGAATAGCGGGCTTATATGAGCTACCCTCCAATCTATAGGAACTATTCCAGAATCCAAAGAATTTTGGAAAATAAGAACATAAGAACATAAGAAATAGGAGCAGGAGTAGGCCATCTAGCCCCTCGAGCCTGCCCCGCCATTCAATAAGATCATGGCTGATCTGACGTGGATCAGTACCACTTACCCGCCTGATCCCCATAACCCTTAATTCCCTTACCGATCAGGAATCCATCCATCCGCGCTTTAAACATATTCAGCGAGGTAGCCTCCACCACCTCAGTGGGCAGAGAATTCCAGAGATTCACCACCCTCTGGGAGAAGAAGCTCCTCCTCAACTCTGTCTTAAACCGACCCCCCTTTATTTTGAGGCTGTGTCCTCTAGTTTTAACTTCCTTACTAAGTGGAAAGAATCTCTCCGCCTCCACCCTATCCAGCCCCCACATTATCTTATAAGTCTCCATAAGATCCCCCCTCATCCTTCTAAACTCCAACGAGTACAAACCCAATCTCCTCAGCCTCTCCTCATAATCCAAACCCCTCATCTCCGGTATCAACCTGGTGAACCTTCTCTGCACTCCCTCCAATGCCAATATATCCTTCCTCATATAAGGGGACCAATACTGCACACAGTATTCCAGCTGCGGCCTCACCAATGCCCTGTACAGGCGCATCAAGACATCCCTGCTTTTATATTCTATCCCCCTCGCAATATAGGCCAACATCCCATTTGCCTTCTTGATCACCTGTTGTACCTGCAGACTGGGCTTTTGCGTCTCATGCACAAGGACCCCCAGGTCCCTTTGCACGGTAGCATGTTTTAATTTGTTTCCATTGAGATAGTAATCCCATTTGTTATTATTTCCTCCAAAGTGTATAACCTCGCATTTCTCAACGTTATACTCCATTTGCCATATCCTCGCCCACTCACTCAGCCTGTCCAAATCTCTCTGCAGATCTTCTCCGTCCTCCACACGATTCACTTTTCCACTTATCTTTGTGTCGTCTGTAAACTTCGTTACCCTACACTCCGTCCCCTCCTCCAGATCATCTATATAAATGGTAAACAGTTGCGGCCCGAGTACCGATCCCTGCGGCACGCCACTAGTTACCTTCCTCCAACCGGAAAAACACCCATTTATTCCGACTCTTTGCTTCCTGTCGGATAGCCAGTCCCCAATCCACTTTAACACACTACCCCCAACTCCGTGTGCCCTAATCTTCTTCAGCAGTGGAAAATAACCACCAATGGACCTACTATTTCCAAGGCCACTTCCTTAAGTACTCAGGGATAAAGATTATCAGGTCATGGAGATTTATGCACCTTCAATCACATCAATTTCCCCAAAACCATTTCTCCATGAATGCTGATTTCCTTCAGCCCCTCAATAAAACATGTTTCTCTCAGCACTTCTGGTACATTATTCATGTCTTTCTTTGTGAAGACTGAAGCAAAGTACAAATTTAATTCCTCAGCCATTTCTTTATTCCCCGTTATGAATTCTCCCATTTCCGACTGTAAGGGACCTACATTCGTTTTTGTCAATCTTTTCCACTATTGACCTCTCGGGATGATTTTCATCCTTCTTTCATGGTCCAATTCCTTCTGCTCCTTTACATTTCATTCCTTGATGAAAACCAAGCCAAAGTACTGGTGTGATCTCTAAAAGCAAAATACTGAAGATACTGGAAATCTCGGATAAAAATAGAAAATCCAGGAAACCTGCTGGCAGCATCAGTGGAGGGAGAAGTGGAGTTAAGGATTCAGATCAACGATCATTTGTCAGAATTGGAAAACTGCAGAGATGTAACAGGTTTCTTTAAACAAGTACAGAAGCAGAGAGAGAACAGAAGAGGAGGTATATGAAATGGTGGAAAGCAAGATTAAATGACAAAAGGGATGAGATGCAAGGCAAATTAGTTTTTTTAAAGTTTATTTATTAGTGTCACAAGTAGGCTTACATTAACACTGCAATGAAGTTACTGTGAAAATTTCCTAGTGCCACACTCAGGTGCCTGCTCGGGTACACTGAGGGAGAATTTAGCATGGCCAATGCACGAAATCAGCATGTCTTTCAGACTGTGGGAGGAATCCGGAGCACCTGGAGGAAACCCACGCAGACACGCGGAGAACGTGCAGACTCCGCACAGACAGTGGTCCCAGCCAGGAATCAAACCCGGGTCCCTGGCGCTGTGAGGCAGTTGTTCTAATCACTGTGCCACCATGCCACACATATTATGTCATAATGGGATACGTAAAGCAATAAAAGATGGACTTGGAGGATGTGTAAATGGGAATCAACAGATTCTACTCACTTAGAATCTCCATCATTGCTTCCTCCTTCATAAAATGTCTTTTTGTGGATCGAATCACACTTATGCTCTGTCTAGCTATTTGTTTACCCTGTTTTAGGTGTCTCTAACTCTTCCGCTTTGTTATTCACTTCACACCACAATTTGTTCTCAACATTTCTGGCTGCTCTCCACATTTCAGTCCTCTGCTTGATCTTTGCTTGTATTATATGCCTCTTTTTAAGGTCTCACTTTCATTTTAATTTCTCTGTTTATCATGGAATTTGGGCTTTTGATATATTCCTTTGCCTATTGTGGAAATATGTCTAGTTTTAAGCCTAATGATCTGTTGTTTGAAATATTCTCAGTGTTTGTTCTTTTCAATTTCCTGTGGCTAATTTCTTTTGTATTTAATTAAATCTTACTCACTCTCAGCTAACTGCTTTGACCTTTGATTGTTTCCTCACATTTTCAAAGTTTATACTGAACCCATAGAATCCCTACAGTGCGGAACGAAGCCACTCGGCCCATCAAGTCTGCACCGACAACAATCCCACCCAGGTCCCCTCCCTGCAACCCCACCTATTTACCCTGCTAATCCCCCTGACACTAAGGGCCAATTTAGCATGGCCAATTAACCTGGCCTGCACATCTTTGGAGTGTGTGGAGCATCCGGAGGAAACCCATGCAGACACGGGGAGAACGTACAAACTCCACACAGACAGTGACCCGAAGTTGGAATTGAAGCTGGGTCCCTGGCAGTGTGAGGCAGCTGTGAGGCAGCAGTGCTAACCGTTGTGTCACCATGCTGCTTCAACGTGCTTTCCTACCTGACATTATTTCACAGGCAATACAAGTGAAATCAAACATAGCGGGGCCTTAGAAGGAACCCAAAGGTGACATACCAAGTGACCAAGGGATAGATCTGCTAAATTATTTTTCTTGTGTGTTTAAGAAAGTTGAAAGGGGTGAGGGGAACTGGAGGCTGTGGGGTGGTTGGTTTGGGGGGAACAGAGGAAACAGTTAAAGAAGTGTACATTTCATATAAGACGGTCACCGATAGACAGTGGAAGCTGCCTGAATGCGTTAATATGGCGAGTGAAAATGGCTGCATTGTTATTAATATTTTGAGGGAATCGTTTGAAATGCTAATTCCCATGGACGGAAAATTCGCTAATCTAACACCATTCTTTAAAACAGAGCAAAAGCACAACCCAGGAAGTTACATGCCAGTCAGTCAAATGTCTATTGTAGGTGAAGTATTAGAAGGCATCATGAAAGAGGGATAAAGGAATAGTTAAGTATTTAAAGTTTTGAAGTTTATTTATTATTGTGACAAGTAGTCTTACATTAACACTGCAATGAAGTTACTGTGAAAATCCCCTTGTCGCCACACTCCAGCACCTGTTTGGGTACACTGAGGGAGAATTTAGCATGGCCAATGCACCCAAGGAGAACATGTTTCAGACTGTGGGAGGAAACTGGAGCACCCGGAGGCAACCCACACAGGCACGGGGAGAACGTGCAGACTCTGCACAGACAGTGACTCAAGCCGGGAATCGAAGCCAGGTCCCTGGTGCTGTGAGGCAGCAGTGCCAACCACTGTGCCATGATGCTGCCCGATATGAGTGGCAAGAGGACATCAACATGGATTTGTGGAGAGAGGTCTTGCCTAACACCTTCGCAGGAATTCTTCAAGAAATTAAGGAGAATGTTGACAACAGATATCTAGTTGATGCTACACATTTAGATTTCAGGATGTTTTTGATTTGCTGCCACATTGTGGGAAGGGAAGGAATAGGAGGCTAGCTTTGGAGGAGCAATAGCCCATAAGACCATAAGACATAGGAGCAGAATTAGGCCACTCGGCCCATCAAGTCTGCTCCGCTATTCAATCATGGCTGATATTTTTCTCATCCCCATTCTTCTGACTTTCCCCCATAACCCCTGATCCCCTTATTAATCAAGAACCCATCTATCTCTGTCTTAAAGACACTCAATGACCTGGCCTCCACAGCCTTCCACGGCAAAGAGTTCCACAGATTCACCACTCTCTGGCTGAAGAAATTCCTCCTCATCTCTGTTTTAAAGGATCATCCCTTTAGCCTGTGGTTGTGCCCTCTGGTTCTAATTTTTCCTACCAGTGGAAGCATCCTCTCCACGTCCACTCTATGCAGGCCTCACTGTATCCTGTAAGTTTCAATAAGATCCCCCTTCATCCTTCTAAACTCCAACAATTACAGACCCAGAGTCCTCAACCATTTCTCATACGACAAGCACTTAATTCCAGGGATCATTCTTGTGAACCTCCCCTGGACCCTTTCCAAGGCCAGCATATCCTTCCTTCGATATGGGGCCCAAAACTGCTCACAATACTCTAAATGGGGTCCGACCAGAGCCTTATACAGCCTCAGAAGTACATCCCTGCTCTTGTATTCTCGTCCTCTTGACATGAATAATAACATTGCATTTGCCTTCCTAACTGCCGACTGAACCTGCACGTTAACCTTAAGAGAATCTTGAACAATGACTTCCAAGTCCCTTTGTGTTTCTGATTACCTCAGCATTTTCCCATTTAGAAAATAGTCTATGCCTCCATTCCTCCTTCCAAAATGCATAACCTCACACTTTTCCACATTGTATTCCATCTGTCACTTCTTTGCCCACTCTCCTAGCCTGTCCAAGTCCTTCTGCAGCCCCCCTGCTTCCTCAATACTACTGTCCCTTTACATATCTTTGTATCATCTGCAAACTTAGCAACAGCCTTCAGTTCCTTCTTCCAAATTGTTAATGTATATTGTGAAAAGTTGTGGTCCCAGCACCGACCCCTGAGGCACACCACTAATCACTGGCTGCCATCCTGAAAAAAACTCCTTTATCCCCACTCTTTGCCTCTGTCTTCATTGAAAATTGGATAAGCAGAAGAAAGCAAATGTTGAAGTGTGGAGCCATGTGAGGGGCCTTGAGAATTAGCAAACGGCAGTCGTTATTTAGGCTTGGGCGGCACAGTGGCGCAGTGGTTAGCACTGCTGTCTCACAGCGCCAGGGACCTGGGTTCGATTCCTGACTTGGGTCACTGTCTCTGTGAAGTCTGCACTTTCTCCCCGTGTCTGAGTGGATTCCCTCTGGGTGCTCCGGTTTCCTCCCACAGTCCGAAAGACGTGCTGGTTAGCTGCATTGGCCATGTTAAATTCTCCCTCAGTGTACCCAAACAGACGCCGGAGTGTGGCGACTAAGGAATTTTCACAGAAACCTCATTGCAGTGTTAATGTAAGCCTACTTGTCACATTTTCCCCACATGTGACAAGTGGGGAAAATGTGGGGAAAAGCTACTAGGGTCTATAATTCATGGAAATCTACCACTTGCCGAATTGAGGGTGGGCGAGAGAAGCAAAGAAACCATGATGAGACCCCGACTGGATGCAGAATTACAGGAGACTTTAACATCGTTTCAACGAGAGACGTGAACTTTCGGAAAGAGCCACCTTTACAGAGAAAGATTGTTACCGAGTTCTTATAATGTGACTTTTACACTCTGTCTTATTGAAACATATCTTCCTGGAGATCATATACAATGCTTGGTGATCCTTTACCATTCCTATTCAATGGTGTTACATGGCAGAATTCTGGTTTCAATAGGTCTTTTGATTTGATTTGATTTATCATTGTCACATGTATTAGTATACAGTGAAAAGTATTGTTTCTTGCGTGCTATACAGACAAAGCATACCGTATATATGGAAGGAAAGGAGAAAGAGCAGAATGAAGTGTTACAGTCACAGCTAGGGTGTAGAGAAAGATCAACTTAGTGCGGGGTAGGTCCAATCAAAAGTCTGATGGCAGCAGGGAAGAAGCTGTTCTTGAATCGGTTGGTACGTGGCCTCAGACTTTTGTATCTTTGTTCCCAACGGAAGAAGTGGAAGAGAAAATGTCCGGTGTGTGTGGGGTCCTTAATTACGCTGGCTGCTTTTCCGAGGCAGGGGGAAGTGTAGACAGATTCAATGGATGGGAGGCTGGTTTGAGTGATAGATTGGGCTTCGTTCACGACCCTTTGTAATTTATTGCGGTCTTGGACAGAGCAGGAGCCATACCAAGCTCAACCGGAAATAATGCTTTCTAGGGTGCATCTGTAGAAGTTGATGAGAGTTGTCGCAGACATGCCAAATTTCCTTAGCCTCCTGAGAAAGTAGAGGCGTTGGTGGGCTTTCTTAACTATAGCATCCTCATGGAGGGACCAGGACAGGTTGTTGGTGATCTGGAGACTGAAAAACTTGAAGATGTCGACCATTTATACTTCGTCCCCATTGATGTAAACAGGGACATGCGCTCCTCTACGCTTCCTGAAGTCAATGACTATTTCCTTCATCTTGTCGACATTGAGGGAGAGATTATTGTCGTCACACCAGCTCACCAGATTCTCTATCTCTTTCCTGTACTATATCCCATCATTGTTTGAGATCTGACCCACAGCGGTGGTGTCATCTGCAAACTTGAAAATCGAGTTGGAAGGGAATTTGGCCATACAGTCAGAGATGTAAAAGGAGTATAGTAAGGGACTGAGGACTCAGCTTTGTGGAACACTGGTGTTGAGGGTGATCGTGGAAGAAGTGTTGTTGCCTATCCTTACTGACTGCGGTCTGTGGGTTAGGAAGTCTAGGATCCAGTTGCAGAGGGAGGAGCCGAGCCCCAGGCCACGAAGTTTGGAGATGAGTCTTGTAGGAATAATGTTAAAGGCTGAGCCATAGTCTATGTATATGAGTCTGACGAAGGTGGCTTTGATATCTAGGTGTTCCAGGGTTGAGTGTAGGGCCAGGGAGATGGGTCTGCTGTGGATCTGTTGCAGCGATAGGCGAACTGTAGTGGATCCAAGCAGTCTGGGAGGCAGGAATTGATTTGTGCCATGACTAACCTTTCGAAGCACTTCATAATGATGGATGTCAGAGCGACTGGACGATAGTCTTTAAGGCACGCTGCTTGGTTTTTCTTTGGTACCGGGATGATGGTTTAGGATATGTTCCAATAGCTCCTGATTAGCTGTTAACATACAGGGATGAGATCTGTTAAATATTAATGTACACCCATTGTTAATTTCCAGACACTTTGCAGCCCTGTAACTATAACTCCTCCCATCACTCTGGGTTTCCAGACAATTTTGATTGTGTTCAAATACGTAGATATTTATTTTGCTTCTCTTGTTGCATACCTGTTTGTATTTTAAATCAGCCCAACCATTAGTCTTTGTTTTAACATCTCCAAGTTAAATCTCACACTGCAAGGGGTCCCGGTTTTTGGCACCAAGATATGTATTCCTATTACTTCTGCTATCCAGCTATGTCAGTGAATTCCCTATCCAGTCAGGGAGCATAGCTCCCTTCCTGAAATCCATGACAACACCTGTAAGTTGGTTGTAATGTTCCTTTAAATTTACCGATAAGATCTTGAAAACAGCCCTTTGAGTGCTATTTGCATGCGATTAATCATTGTCACTGGAGATCGCCCAAATTTCTAAATGAAACTGACTTTTGAAAATATGGTCAGCATATTCATTTTTGGGTGGGGCTTTTATTATTTGTTTTGGAATTTATTGCCCATCTCTGATTGCCCACAGCAATCCCTTGCCCTTGCGACATCCAGCCATCACCTATTTGGAGGCCTGATTAGAGAATCTATCCCAATGGTTTAGATGGAGCATGTTCAGTTTTTTTCCATGAGGATACAAGTCAGCAATGAATAGCAGGATGGATCCAGTGGCTAAGTCATTGTCCAGCAGGACGCTGAGATAAAGAAGACAAGAATTGCAAGTTTAGTCTTTTCATCTATACTGATTTAGCTAAATTATGCGAAGGCTGAGTTGGGCACGCTACAACTGAACTCAGCATGCTTTGGCTAGGGATGTGTAAAATCAGTGAGGATTCTTGACCCTGGTTGCTCACCAGTGAACATACTGGAAATCAATGCAAAAATGGATTATAGTGAAGAAAGGATCAGCTTTAGCTTTGATGTGTCCATGAAAAAATAACTGGCCAATACTCATATCAAAGCAAAACATGGCGGATGCTGGAATCTGAAACAAAAACAGAAAATACTGGAAAATCTCAGCAGATCTGACAGCATCTGAGGGGAGAGAATAGGGCCAACGTTTTGAGTCTAGAGACCCTTCATCAGAGCTCTGACGAAGGGTCATCCAGACTCGAAACATTAGCTCTATTTTTTCCCCACAGATGCTGTCAGATCTGCTGAGATTTTCCAGCATTTTCTGTTTTTGTGCCAATAACTCATTATTTATTTCATACCTGGAAAGTGACTACTTGGATGCGATGCAGAGGGCTGCCCTGCCTCTGAAACCTAATGATGTGGAGATGCCGGCGTTGGACTGGGGTAAACACAGTAAGAGTAAAATCCAGGAGGAAACCTGGTGTTAGAATCATAGAACCATAGAAAATTACAGCTCAGAAACAGGCCTTTTGGCCCTTCTTGTCTGTGCCGAACCATTTTATGCCTAGTCCCACTGACCTGCACTTGGACCATATCCCTCCACACCCCTCTCATCCATGAACCCGTCCAAGTTTTTCTTAAATGTTAAAAGTGACCCCGCATTTACCACTTTATCCGGCAGCTCATTCCACACTCCCACCACTCTCTGCGTGAAGAAGCCCCCCCTAATATTTTCTTTAAACTTTTCTCCTTTCACCCTTAACCCATGCCCTCTGGTTTTTTTCTCCCCTAGCCTCAGCGGAAAAAGCCTGCTTGCATTCACTCTATCTATACACATCAAAATCTTATACACCTCTATCAAATCTCCCCTCAATCTTCTACGCTCCAGGGAATAAAGTCCCAACCTATTCAATCTCTCTCTGTAACTCAGCTTCTCAAGTCCCGGCAACATCCTTGTGAACCTTCTCTGCACTCTTTCAACCTTATTTACATCCTTCCTGTAACTAGATGACCAAAACTGTACACAATACTCCAAATTCGGCCTCACCAATGCCTTATATAACCTTACCATAACACTCCAACTTTTGTTGTTAAAACTCTTACTCTGAAACCTAATCCCAGCAATGAATCAACATTTTAAGAGGAGGAAAGAGGAAGACATTGGGGGGAAAAAATGAAAAACATTGATGCAAGTAAATTTTTTAGCATCTTCAAAAAGTGAATCCTAAATCATCACTGTGCAGTCATGCGATAATAAACATTTCACTTTTCAAATGAGAAAGTGAAGATCCTTTATCTCAAGTACAAGCTTGTTCTTTCAATGAATTTGGTGTCTTTGTGCAGTGCAGATTTTAATATCATGTCATGTCTTCATTTTCAATCAAAGATATAGGCTTCATCAAGCCAGAATCATTTCCGCTCAGCAACATTATTTATATGACAGATTATTGCTTACCGGGAGAATGTGTAGCATAGAAGAGGGAATGTGAAAAATTCATAGGTGCAAATAAAGATACCACGGAGTATTTGTTCTTAATGGCATGGCTCGTGGCAACGTTAAAAAAGGCAATAAGGTTGAGAGGAAAAATACCAGGAAAAAATGCTATAAGCTGCTACTCAATCTGCAGAATGTTTCTTCAAACAGGACATGTTTTCTTTGTACGAAAACATAGCGACAAATTAATAATCACGCAGCATGTTAAAGAGAAATATTTTGGCACCATCTATTGCATTGTAAACAGGAAAAGTGGAGTCAAATGTGTAATAGCTGAACCCTCGTGGATGCGGAATGTGGATTTCTACTTTACGAGAGTATTATGGATAGTCGAAGACAGGAAGATGCAAGTCTGTTACAAGTGTGTAAGACATGATGGCGGGGTGGTGGGGGGGTGGTATTGCCGATGGTGAGCAAGCCACACTCTCTGTGGAAATGTTGACATTTTATAAATCATGAAATATGGAATCTTCCAGAGGTTAATACGGCAATGAGAATGTAAAGACAGCCCAGCACAGGAAAATTCCTGTGGTACTAACTGATATCTGCATCCCTGACTACACGGATAAAGCACAGGTAATGTAAGAAAGATACTTACCTTTGCCTGCACAGACTGATGTTGTTTCGTACTTGAATGTTCAAACGGAAGAAATCTCTTCATTGGTTATTACAATTGACACCTATAGAACTGTAGATCTAATGGTGCTGCCAAACATATTTGCATCGCTTCTGTTTAAGTGTTTTGAGGCTTCCAGTAAAATAGTGCATCGGGTACGATAGCAATTTGGGCTAAAGAAAGACGGACCATAGATTTTAATCAAACCCTCTTGGCAGTAATCAGATGGGATTAGATGCGCCACACATTTTACACCCCTGATTTGAGTATCAATTGGCTTCATGACAGGCAGCCAATCCGATGCTCTAAACCAGGGGTCTCCAAACTACAGCCCACGGGCCACATCTGGCCCGCAGCGGGTCACATCTGGCCTGTGGCAACTTGAAATATTCATTCATTTATAAAACTAATTTTTTTCTTTGGCCCGTGTAAAATATACGATGTGGCCCTCATACTAAAAAGTTTGGAGACCGCTGCTCTAAACAGATAGGTCAGTTAGGCTAAAGTGACCACTGGGCATTTTGTTGTGAATATATCAGGGCTGATTTTGCCTGTTGCTGCTCTTGGTGAATGGTTGGTTCCTAAATGCAGGAAAGAGAAATAGGTAAAGTTATCTTACACCCATATTCTGACTCCGTGGCACCGACTCTACTAGCGCTACAGAGGCTCAAGAGCAGAAAGTGGTGGCTGATGTGAGACTGGAACTGAATGCAAAAGAAGATCCCTGAATAAAGAGTCATAAACTTCAATATATATCAGGTTCTTCCCAATCATTAGACATCTCAAAGTGCTCTACAGCCAATTGAATACTTTTGAAGAATAGTCACTGATTAGGAAATGCTGCACCAATTTGCAGACAGCAAACTCCTATAAACAGCAATGTGATAATGAACAGACGATCTGTTTTTGTGATGTTGATTGGAGGGTAAATAGTGACCAAGACACTGAGAATATTGCCCTTTTTGTAATCTTGCGGAGTCCATGGACCATGTCTATGTTCATTGTTATAGACTGCACTCCCTTTTTAGTTATTTCAAAAACCTTTTATTGATGTTTTGTTTGCATTTTAGTCCCACGCTCCTGATCTATGGACACCCAGTGCGGAGGGGGAGCAGGGAAGGCAGAAGACCTCCTCGTGAACCTGCTCCTGGGTCTGGCCAAACTCGGCATAAACAGGTCCAGGCAGCGGGCGACCAAGGGGGTCGTCCGACCCGACTGTCTGCCCATTTACCACAGCCAGATATCCCTGGAGAGGGAGCATGCAGTGTCTGAGGGCACTGTTGATGCGTTCCGTGCCCACTGGGCACCGCAGGGGCTGGGATGTATTATCGACCCCTTTAATCACATTTTAGTTTGATGTTTTAAGTTTCCTTTCTACTTTGTCTTTTGTTTTGGGTGGTTCCCTTCTTTTTGGGGGCTGCTCCTTATAATTTGTCCCTCAGTTAATTTGATTTAGTTTAATTGTTTAGTCAGAAAGACTGACACTGAGAATAACCCCACAGCTAGATGGTAAAAAAAATCCAGGAGAAAACCAGCATGGTGATGATAAACTATCTGGATTATGTAATGTTTAGGCAAATGTTGCATATTGGTTACTGTAACCAAATAACTATTTTAAAGATGCAATACAACTATGCATACTCAAATTTTGAACATATCAGGCTTAGCTCCAATCATACAAGAAAGATACCTTCCAGAATTCATTTGATGCTCACTAAAGTTCTGTGTTCATCACAAAGAACTTGTGAGGTTTGCAAACTAACAAGATCGGTTGTGGAAAGGTTGTTCTAAAAGATATACAACCAATCTTGAATTAATGAAGGATTTTTCCAGGTGATGGATGAGTTGAGAATTAACAACTGCCTCTATATCAAGGGAGAAAATAAAATAGGCCTTCTTTCTAAGGGGACAGATGAACGTGAATGAGCGGGAGAGCTGGACTAGGCATATGGTGCGTTGAATAGATGGTATAAAGAGGCAATAAGTTTGGAGGTACACATCGTAAAGACGGTGAAAACAGTAAAAGGCAGATCAGCTCTCATAAAGAGTTCAGAAAACAGGAGAGAAAACTGGATCAGTCATTGTGATTTTACAAGCTAGGAGTTTATTTACACAGACCTTCAAAATTAGAATTGGGAGAGAAAAACATTTCAGAGAGTGAGCAACTGTACCATCAGGATGGAACAGGGGAGGAAAGGAAGACTCAGGTTCTGAGACACAACTTTGGCAAGGAACCAGAAGAAGCAGCTGCTGGAGAAAGACAACAATTGATGCTTCTTTTCAATAAAGTTGCAGTTAGCAGCTCTTAATAGTGGGATTGCAGAAATCACAAGCAGCGTTCAAGTTGGCCCGTGCGCCTCAGAATGATGGGGATGCCAGATGTGACGGGCAGAATTTTTTACAAGAGACAACAGAATGAGCGGCATGATTGAACCAAGATATAGCACCGACCTCACAAACAGGCGAGAGCGAGCTCTGAAATGTTCCACGCCAGCTGGAATAACATCGGTTCCTTCACTGTGTCAGACAGAAGAAAACAGCAGTTCGATTAATGAAATTCAGCAAGAATTCCTGCAAACAGTCCTAGTTAAATGACTCATAAGGGAGAATTTTAACCCCCCAAAAAACAGAGTGGTGTGTGTTGGGTGTCAAAATTCCCGACCCCAACTCATGTCGAACCTGCTAACTTCTGGATTTTATGTTGGTGGGACGGGAGAGAGAGAACCAAACTGCTCACAGCAGCAAGCTGACAATTTCAATATTGTAATGAGAGCGCATGTCTCATATATAGGCACCATTTTAAACTCAACTCTGGCTGACTAAGTTGTCTTGGCCTCAGGAAACCCAGGATTACATGGTCCAGGGGGTTACCTGATTTTTCACCTATCCCCTACACCTACCCCTCATGATCCAAAGATTCCTCCAGCCCTTCCAATCTCCATCACCAGGCCTCTGATCAGACCCCAGACCTTTTGGATCTCCCACAACTCCAGCCTCCAATCTGCCTCTGGCCTACCCAATGTTGCCTGGTTTCCTACATCAACCGCCTCTGTTCCAGGCTCTGTAATCTTCCCTGGCTCGGAACTCCAATCTTTCTCTTCCCCTCCTCTGCCCTCTCTCCCCAACTCTTCTGTCCACACCCCTGAAACTCCAGGCCTCACTATTCCTGGTTCCAAACTCCAATCTTTCTCACTTCCTTCCATGCACATCCCAACCCCTCACCCCCAGTCTCTCCACAATACCTTGGCTTTCTTGACCTTCCTCCCTCCCCTGGCTGCAGCTGGGAATTGTTGATCAGCTCCTGTCGTTGCTTCTAAAAGGGTCTTCAGGAAACCAAGAAGTGCAGATTTTCCCTGACCTTAACTCAAATTGACCCCCCCCAATCCCCCCCCACCGCACCCCCCCCCCCCCCCCCCCCCGCCCCGCCACTCCCTCCCCATCTCTGGGTTAATGTCCAGCCCACAAGAACTGAAGTTACAAGGGCCCCTGACAGTGGCAAGGGAGTGGAGACTCTGCTGGTCGCAGCCGGGATGGGGGTGCAAAACATCAGCCTCGTGACTTCAACACCAGAAATTGGTTTCACGCCGGTGTGAATTTTCCACCGGATCTTCTGTTGGTGCCTGGCATGGCGGATCGGGAAGCCCGCGAGGGACTGGTGTGAATATGATTTGTATCTCGCTCATGGGATGCAGGTGAAGGCTGGACCAGAATCTTCCACCAACACCTGATTCTCCACGACACCAGAGGAAAACCAAGCCAGCATGAAACATGTTTAGAACAATGTGGTGTGCAGATGTCAGGACTCACCTGAACAATGCTTGGGCTGCCTCTGGGAATCAGCATGGAGGTCGCCAGCAACCCTGGACCCCGGAACAATGCAGCAATGGGTGGGGGGGAGATGGCATCTACAGGTGGACCTTCCAGATTAGTTGTCTTGGAGAGAGTCCATTTACCAAGTTCAGAATGTTCCTGGGGATTCATCTTCTTTCTCAGGAGATCCTTCTTCCAGTCTCAGAGTGTTCCCGGAGATCCATGAGATCCATTTCCATTTTCTTCAATAGTGGGTCAATGATGTTGGGCACCTTTTCAACATGGCGTCCAGATGGGACAGCAGACCACCTGCCATCTGGTCTCGTCCATGACGTAATATGACACAAAACACCCGGTTGCATAATAAATGAAGTCAGGGCGGAAGATTCAGTGTGTTTTCCTGCCATCCTCTTTACCAGAAAACATTCCACATCTCCCAGAGTGGGAGAATTCTGCCCATTATTTGTTTCCTTACTTCTACCTTCATAGAGAAATTTTCATGATGTTTTTGCAAATCCTGGGACAGTACAAGATCTACCTCAAAAAGCTTGTCAGGTTGGGAATGCCTTTGGATGTACAAAACTTGCTGCATGATTTGGAGCACCAATTCATGATGGAAGAATCATTTTCGGTCAAGTTATACTTTGGTTCGCCGACCTACATTGGCTCCTGGTCCAGCAGCTCCTCCATTTTAAAATTCTCATGCTTGTGCTCAGATCTCTCCATAGCCTTGCCCCTCCATATCAATGTAACCTCCTCAAATCTTAAAACCCCCCGAGAAATCCGTATCCTCTAATCCGGCCATCTCGTGAACTCCGATCTCTTGTTCTCTTCCTTTGGTGATTTGCCATTGGTTGTTCAGATTCAAAGCTCTGGAATTCCTTCCCAAACCTTCATGTTTCTTATTTACCTTTCTCTGCTTCTTAAGGCACTTCTTCAAACCAAAAGAGAAAATGCTGGAAAATCTCAGCAGGTCTGGCAGCACCTGTAAGAATGAGCTGACATTTCGAGTAATGGTTTTCTTCAAATCATTCGCTTTGATCAAGCTCATCTGCTCATCCACCTGTTGCCTTTTGTAACTTGTTGTAAAATTTTGTCTGATAATGTTTCTATGAAAAGTTTTGGAGCATTTTGCATAGTTTCATCCAAACATATTCTATGAATTAATTTTACAGACCATATCACTCTTGCCAGCTGTATCAGAGCCTTTGGGGTGATTTTCTGACCTTACTGTGCCTGGCACAGATCGCACCGATCCTGGAAAATAGCCTGTGGGCTGAAAAATCAGTTCGGCACCCAGCGGCAAACAGTTTGCAATCGTCCAGCCCCTTTCTACTGACGCAAACCGGATCACGCACAGAAAGGACATGAGTTGAATTAGCATGAGATTGACTTGATTTCAATCTCATTAGCGAGTTCGGCATGTCCTCATCCCCCCCGCCTGGAATGTTCCCATCTCTCCGACAGGACATCACGGATCACTCCTGCTCTCCGCTAGCGGAGGCTAGGTGCAATGGCCATGCCAGGGGGCACAGAGGTCATTGAAGACCCTAGATGGTTGGGGGCATGGCCGGGCAGTGCCCATTTGGTGGTGCCCACCTGGCAGGGCCCAGCGGACACCCTGGCAGTGCCAGTTGGCAATAATTGGCTATAATTGCCAACAAAATAAGATTGGGCTGCAGGATACTCTGTAGCAATTACATACGAAACAATGGTCAAGAAGATTTCAGCGGTCGGAAGTTACAGTGCCTGGGTTAGGATTTGAATTGACGAAATAGTGTAAATCCTATGAATATCAGGATGGTAAGTTAAGGAAAAACATTCAGGGTAACAAAGAACTCAGCAGTAATCAGTAGAAAAGGTGAAATGGAGCCAGTGTTGATGGTGAAGATTGACATTACAATCAATGGTCATTATAGAAGAGAAGTTGAGTTAAAAGGTTTGGAATTTGGATTGCGTTGGAATATTGATACGCAGGACTGGAGTGTGTGCTGCACTGTGCCTTTTCACCCGAATGCAGGGACCATCTCCAATCAATGCTGGACATTTATTATAATGGAGTTGGCGTGTAGCTGACAGTTCTCATGCTGCTTATTGGCTGCATACCCTGACTGGGGAAAGAAGGTGGGTCATTGGATTTTACTGACACCATTTATAGACACTTAAAAGGCAGGTGCAATTTGGCTGACTTCTCAAGGAAAGAAACAACTGCAAGAGCTCCATGTCATGCTCCAGGTCTCTGGTGGAGACTCTGGTTGGGCTAGTGGACAAGAGGAGAAAGTACCTATCCCAGAGGGGATAGAAAGGCAACCCAGCAACTCCTTGACATTGGTGAAAAGAGAGATCTAAGGAGGCCATTGCAAGGAGTTTAGTACAGGACTTGGCTGCAATGCTGATAAAAGGTAATGACCTCAACAAAGTTGTCATTGTAAAAATAATGGCAGATTGAGCAATGGGAAGGCCATTGAACGTCAAGGGGAAAGGTTAAATTCTCTCTTGTCAGAGGTGGTCATTGCCTGGCACTTGTGTGGTGTGAGTGATACTTGTCACTTATTAATCCAAGCCTGAATGTTGCCCATGTCTTGTGCATGAAGGCAAGGAATGAATCCATATCGGAGGAGTCATGTATGTTACTGAACATTTTACCATCATTAGTGTTCCCCTTCAGACCTTATGACGGAGGGAAGGTCATTGATGGTTGGACTGAGGACATTATCTTGAGGAACAGCTGCCGTGATGTCCGGAGGCTGAAATGGTTGGCCTCCAACAACCATACCCTGTGCTTTTCTAATGAATCAAAATACTGTGGATGCTTGAAATCTGAAATAAAAGCAGAAAATTCTGGAAAACCTCAGCAGGCCTGAGAGAGAAATAGAGTTGTTTCGAGTCTGTATGACTCTTGTTCAGAGCTGAAAGGAGGCAGAAATGTGATGGGTTTTATACTATTGAAGAGAGGGCTGGAGCAGGTGAAGCAAAATAGAAGGTCAGGGATAGGTGGGAACTCAGGAGAGATTTGACAAAGATGTCATGGACACAAGACAAAGGGAGTGTTAATGACAATGTAAAAGACTGAGGGAGGTATTAATCGTGGTGTTAAGGTCAGGTAGCAAAATATGTTAATAGCTGAACAAGAGTCAGCATTCTCAGAGCAAAACATAAGAACAAGTTACAGACTGACCCTGTGGGGGGAGAAGTTTGGGAAACAAATATCAAAATGGAGGACAGAGTTTATGGTCTGAAGTTGTTGAGCTCAGTGTTACATCCAGAAGGCTGTAAAGTGCCTCACCAGAAGGTGAGGCGCTGTTCCTTTAGTTTGCGCTGGTTTTAACTGGAACACTGTGATTCTGTGAGACCTATTGCTTTATGCAAGGTATGACTCCAAGCAGTGGAGAGTTTCTCCATGATTCCCACAGACATCAGTTTTGCCACAGGGGATCCCCAAAATCCCCAGGGGATTTTTGCCACAGGGCTCCTCGCAAATTAGGTTTCCCCAGTGTCTATGTAAATTGAAGTCACCCATTATTAATGTATACCCATGTTGCATGTAGCTCTATTGTCCTGATTTATACTGTGCTCAGTTGGTAGCCTATAAGGAACTCGAGCCAATGTTTGCTGCCCCTTGCTGTTTCTTAGCTCCACCCAAACTGATTCTACATCTTGATCCTTCGCTCTAAGATCCTCTCTCACTAATGCACTGATCTTGTCCTTTATTAACAGCACTACCCCACCTCCTTTTCCCTCCGTCTATCCTTCCTAAATGACGAATGCCCTTGAATATTCAGTTCCCAGCCCTGGTCACTGTGCAACCACATCTCTGTAATGGCAATTAAGTCATACCCATTTACTTCGATTTGCACCTTCATAACATCACCCTTCTTGTGAATGCTGTGTGAATTCTGACATTGTGTCCTTAACTTTGTCTTTTTAACATTATTCCACGTTCTAATCCTATTTCATGCTTGCCTTAGTTTCATTTGCCTTCTAATTTCACTCACTACTTTTCTTCCTGTTACCGGTTTTGCTTCCCTCCAATCAGAGCTCCCTCTCAGGTTCCCATCCCTCTGCTGAGCGAGGCTAAACCTTCCCAAAAGCACTACCAAATCTCCCTGCGAGGAAGTTAGTCCCGATCTTGCTTGTGTGCAATACGTCCATCTTGTAAAGGAACCCCTGCTCTAGAACCAATCCTAATGCTTCAGAATTCTGATGCCCTTCCTCCTGCACCAATTTTCCAGCTACCTGCTTAGTCACTCAATCCTCCAATTCCTATGCCCACAAGCACACAGCACGGAGAGTTACCCGGCGATTACTGCTTTTCAGGTCCTGCTTTTAATTTATTGACTGACTCCCTAAAATCTGTTTTCAGGACCTCATCCCTCTTCCTACCAATATTATTGGCACCAATGTGGACCACGACCTCTGGCTGTTTACCCTCTCCTAGAAGAATGTTCTGCATCCACTCTATGACACCCTTGACCCTGGCACCAGGGAGGCAACATACTGTCCGCGAGTCACATCTACGGCTGCAGAAATACCTGCCTGTTCCCCTCACTAATGAATCCCCAATCACTATTTCCCTTCCACTCTTCTTTCTCCCCTCCTGTGCAACTCAGTCACTTGCGATGCCAAAGATTTGGCTCTTACTGCTTTCCTCTGAGGAACCATCACCCTCACCAGTATCCGAAACCTAGCAAAAATATTGTCAAGGCTAACCTGAGAGGAATGTCCTTTCTCGGAATGATTATTAATGAGAGAGACCTTCTTGAATCTACATTGGTGTAAATGTGCTTGTGGCTGTTACTCTGCCATACATGTTGGTAGACTATCACTTGAACAAGGTCATGGAATATGTCATTATAGGAAGTTATTGAAGCAAATAGCATGGAGGCCGTTAAACAAATGATATAAAAGAGCTTGAGAAAGAACTAAATGTGCTGTTGAAGAGAGAAGGTATTTGATTTGGTGAGTTGATGGCTAGTGGGGTTGATCTATAAAAATGGTGCCAAGGGTGGCAGCAATACAATAAACTGGGTGCGTCTAATGCTTTTTGTTTCAAAAATAAATCCTGCATTCCCCTATAAAAATGTTGCTTTTTATTTGTCCATGGGATGTGAGTGTCGCTGGCTGGGCCAGGATTTATTGCCCAACCCTGAGGGCAATTATGAGTCAACTACATAGCCATGGGTCTCAAGTCCCATGCGGGCCAGACCAGGTAAGGATGGCAGATTTCCGTCCCGAAAAGACATTAGTGAACCAGATAGGTTTTTATGACAATCAACAATGGTTTGATGGTCATCATTAAGCTCTTAATTCCAGATTTTTTGAAATTAAATTCAAATTTCACCATTTGTCATGATGGGATTCCAACCCAGGTCCCCAGAGCATCATCCTGGGTCTCTGGATTACTAGTCCAGTGACAATGCCACCATCTCCCCATATGCCCCTCCACCATGTCAGGACACTCTTCTGAGGTTCGGGTTTGTGCACAAATTTATGATATCGAGAAAGAGGGCCTACTTTATATTTGATCCAAAGTACCTGACCAGGGAGCACCTGATGCTCTGTATGGATACCTTATTCTTCAACTTTGTTATCCCTTACAGTAACAAGCATAAACATCACAAAACGTGTTGTTTTCTGGAGTTGTACGTTCATGGCAAAGGAGAAGTCAGGTCAGAATTCAGCTTAATTGTAAATTTAAAATTTTAATTTTAATTTTGTTGACATTGAGAATTATGCTACTTTTCTGCTTGTCCCCAAACATGACAACATTAAGATGAAATCCGTAAGTTAAAAGTTTTTCGGATGTAATCGGCCACTTTTAATGGTTGGATCCAACTGGGCAAACAAGCAGCAACAGTTTTATTATGCACTTTCATGTGTGTGTATTTGTGTTTTAATATCCTGTTTATTTCAGAGCAAAAAAACATAAGAAGTAGGGGCAGGATTAGAGAGACACCCCTTCAACTACTCTATCATTCAATATGATCACAGCTGATCTTCTGCCTCAACTCCACTTTCTGACACAGTCCTCACATCCCTCAATTCTCTGAGTGTCCAGAATTCTATCTCAAATTTAAGTATACTCAACAATGGAGTATCCACAATTATCTGGGGCAAAGAATTCCAAAGATTCACCGTGCTTTGAGTGACAACGCTTTTCCTCATCTCAGTCCTAAAAGAATGGCCTCTCGTCCTGAGATTGTGCCCCCCATGTTCTAGATTCATCAGCCAAGGGAAACAACCTCTCAGCATCTATCAGCAAGCCACTTCTGAATCTTATACTGTATATTTTAATGAGGTCACCTCCCATTCTTCTAAACTCCAGAGTGTATAAGCCCAACTTCTCAGTCTCTCATCATCACCCCAGGAATCAACCTAGTGAATATTTTATTATCCAAAGTAAAGTTTATTTATTAGTCACAAGTAGGCTTTCATTCGCACTGCATGAAGTTACTGTGAAAATCACCCAGTTGCCACACTCTGGCGCCTCTTTGGGTACACTGAGGGAGAATTTAGCACGGCCAATGCATCTAACCTGCACATCTTTGGACTGTGGGAGGAAACTGGAGCACATGGAGGAAACCCACGCAGACACAGAGAGAGCGTGCAAACTCCACACAGACAGTGACCCAAGTACTTCAGGTGTTGTCTCAATTGAAGCAAGTCTCTCTTATTCTTGCACTCCAATCCCCTTGCAATGAAGGCCGACATGCCATTTGCTTTCTTAATGGTCTACTGTAACTGCATGCTAAACTTAAACATTACTTTTAGAAATAAAATGTAATGTGACTTTCAATGATAAATGTTCTAAATGAAAGTTATTGTAATAGCACATTTTTGATCAACAAACAGGCAAACCAACAGAAGCAGCTTTGTCTCAAATGTACTGTTTCCAAGTTCTGAACCAAAGTGAGCATTAATAAATATACAAGGGACTTTTTTTTCTGACAGTAAACCACTTCATTGACAGATTTTTCTTGCTTTGAACCCAATATTAAATGTTGACTTTCTACAGTGGAAACTGTTTCCCCTCAAGATTTAAATGAAACCTCATGTGCTAAATGCAAAGACTACCTCAGAGACTGTGCACAACATTAACATCAAAATCTTTTTCCTTCTCGGCACAACATGAAGATCATGCTCTCCAGAATCTCCCGGTACATTATGAACTACATCTGAACACACATTGCCTGCTGAGAAGTGTTTTGATGCAGTGATATTATTGTAGTCTGGGACCCCTCCCTCTGCACCCGCACCCACCTCCTCATGTATTTCACTCCACGGTGGTTGTGGAGGAAAAGAGTATTGTTTTATGGTAATTTTTACAACTAAACCTTAACATAAAATTGCTGTTCTTAATTAGAAGAAATAATAATAGATATGTTCTTTTCCCATCTGGGTTTTGAAGCATTAAAAGCAGAACTGGTTTCCTGAAAGAACTTTGCGAGCAGCCTCTTGTACCATAAAGGCAGTTTTTAATGAACAACAGCTGGCATTGTGGTTTCCCCAAGTAAAGCAATTGATGTATTTTGCTCAGGAAGCGCTAAGTGGAACAAATATAACTTGAACCCCACATATATAGTAACTATGTGTCTAGGGAGCATAAAAATAAGCAAGTAAAAGTTTTTTTTTAAATTTAGAAGGCCTGGGATTAAATCCCTAACCTGTTGCTCATGATTTGACAGGCAGTCAGCAAGATAGAAAGATAAACCACATGTTTAGCAGTTTCCAGATCTCCTAATCTACATCATCAAAATGTATCATTTTCATTGATTTCAGCATTTCATGGAATATTTGTCTCCAATTACAAAACGCAGTCTCATTTATGTTTGTACTTTTGAAGAAAGCATTCTAATAAAGGAACCATATCCAGATCTCTGATTAATAAGTATTAGTATTGCTGTAGAACCCGTTTGGCAGTGAACAGATTGGTTGAAGCTGGTGAATAAAGACAAATTCTTGCCGTCTTCTCATTTGGGGAAGCACTTCCCTTCATTTAGAGACTGGTTGGGCCTCTGTGTGGTGATTTTTAGATACTGAGGGGCGCATTCTCAAAGCCTGGCCTGTTGTGGTTCAATGGTTGGAATTTTCCCATCTTGCCCAGCACAGGAATTGTAGCGGGTGGGACAGAAAACTCAGCAGACCATGCAAAGATCCTTGGGTGGGAATTTCCAGTCTTGGGGGTGGGTGCGACTGGAAAGGATTCTGTTGCTCACTGTAAGTTTGCAAAGCAAAAAGTTGGCAAAAGGTGAGAAGTGACAACGGTAGGTTTTAATCTCGTCAGCACATTGTACTTTTAACTTTACATGGGTTGTGAACACCGTTGGCCAGGGCAGCATCTATTGCCCATCCCTAATTGCCCTTCAGAAGGTGATGGTGAACTGCCTTCTTGAACCACTGCGGTTCAAGTGATGTAGACACATCCATGTTAGGAAGGAAGTTCCCGGATTTTCATCCAGTTACAATGAAGGAATGGCGGTATAGTTCCAAGCCAGAATGGTGTGCTGTTTGGAGAGGAACTTGCAGGTTGCAAGTTCCAAGTGCCTACTGTCATTTCTCCTTCGAGGTGGTAGAGGTTGTATGTTTAGAAGATGCTGTCACGTTGATTGGTGCGCTGCTGCTGTGAATCATGTATATGGTATACACTTCAGCTACTGTGTGTTGTGGAGAAAGTGGATGTTTAAGGTGGTGGATTGATGCAGATCAAATGGGCTGCTTTGCCCCCGATGTCGTTGAGCATCTTTAGTGTTGCTGGAGCTGCACATAATTAGGAAAGTGGGGAGTATTCCTTCACAGTCCCGATCTGTGCCCTCTGTAGATGGTGGACAGGCTTTGGGAAGTCAGGTGGTGAGTTACTTGCCACAGAATTCCTCGTGTCTGACCTGCTCTTGCAACTTATAAGACTGGTCCAGGTCAGTTTCTGGCCAACCCCCAGGATGTTAATGGTGGGGGATTTAGCGATGGTAATGACATTGAAAGCCAAGGTTGGATGGTTGGATTCTCTCTTGTTGGAAATGACCATTGCCTAGCACTTGTGTGGTGTGAATGCTATTTGCCACTTGTCAGGACAAGTCTGAATGTTGTGCAGGCCTTGCTCCACAGTAGACTAATGGTGTGTTAATTGGCCAGGTTGGATGTCACAGAATCACAGATTTTTAGAACACACAAGGAGGCCATTTGGCCCATTGTGTCTGTGCTGGTTCTCTAAATGAGCAATGCACCAAGTGCCATTCCCCCACCTTCTCCCTGTAACCCTGAATATTTTTCCTTCTCAGAGAAAAATTCAATTCCCTCTTGAATGAACCTGCCTCCACCACCGACAGCGTATTCCAGATCTTTTGCACTCGCGACACAAAAAGGTTTCTCCTCATGTCTCCATTGCAACCTTTGCCAATTCCATCTCATTCTTGATTCTTCACCAATGGTAATGGTTTTTCTCTATCTACTCTGTCCTGATCCCTCATGATTTTGAATCCTCCATCAACTGTCCTCTCAGGCATCTCTTCTTCATGGAAAAGACTCCCAACTTCTCCAATCTGTGTCCATAACTGAGGTTCCTCATTCCTGGAACTATTCTCCTGAATCTTTTCTCCAATAACTTCACATCTTTCCTCAAGTGTGGGATCTAGTACTGGATGTAATAATCCCATTCCTACTCAACGAATGCTTGAAACAAGTTCAGCATAACCTCCTTTCTCTTGTACTCTATGCCCCTATTAATTAAGCCTCGGACACTGTATGTTTTTTTTAACTGCTCCCAACCTGTCCTGTCACCTTCAATGTTATGCACGTATACACCAGGGTTATCTGCTCTTTCACCCGCTATAGAATTCTGCCCTTTATTTTATACTATCTCTCCTCATTCTTCCTACCAAGATGAATCACTTTGCAATTCCCTGTATTGAATTTCATCTGCTCCTTGTCTGTCTACTCCACCAACTTGTCTATGTCCTTTAGAAGTTCTACACTATTTTGCTCATAGTTCACAATGCTTCCAAGTTTTCTATCATCCTCGCATTTTGAAGTTGTGCCATGCACTCCAAGATCTAGGTCATTAATAGATACCAGGAAAAGCAAAGGTCCCAACACCAACTCTCGGGGAACTCCTTGTCCAGTCTGAAAAGCACCAATTAACATCTACCCTCTGTTTCCTGTCACTTAACCAATTTCATCTCCATGTTGCTACTGTCCCTCTATGAGCTACAATTTTGCTCACAAGTCTGTTGCATGGTACTGTATCAAGTTCCTTTTCGAAGTCCATATATATCACATCAGCAGCATTGCCTTCATCAACCCTCTCTATTACCTCTTCAAAAAAACCCTTGTGAGTTAGTTAAATATGATTTATCCTTAACAAATGCATGCTGGTTTTCCTTAATTCGCCCATTTTGTTCCCAGTTGACTATTAATTTTGTCCTGAATTATGTGCCCTATTTTTTTGTGGACAGAACAATTTTCCACATTGTCAGGTCAATGCTGCACTGGAATAGCTTGATTGGGGGCACAGCTAATTCTAGAACACAAGTCTCCGGTACTATTGCTAGCTCGGTGGCACAGTGATTAGCACTGCTGCCTCACTGTGCCAGTGACCCGAGTTCGATTCCCAGCTTGGGTCACTGTCTGTGTGGAGTCTGCACGTTCTCCCCGTGTCTATGTGGGTTTCTTCTGGGTGCTCCGATTTCCTCCCACAGACTGTTGGTTAGGTGCATTGGCCATGCTAAATTTTCCGTCAGTGTACCCGAACAGGTGCCAGAGTGTGGCAGCTAGGGAATTTTCATAGTAACTTCATTGCAGTGTTAATGTAAGCCTACTTGTGGCATTAATTAATAAATAAACTTTAACTTTAAACTTTAGATGTTGTCATGGCCCATAGCCTTTGCTGTGTTCAATATTTCAGCTGTTTCTTCATATATAACATGGGGTAAATCTAATTGATGAAAGACTGGCATCTGTGATGCTGGGGACCTCAGGCGGAAGCTGTGATAGGTCATTCACTTGGCCCTTCTGCTAAAGATGGTTGCAAATGCTTCAGCCTCGTTTTTTGCACTGACATGTTAGGCTTCCCCATCACTGAGGACGAGGATATTTGTGAAGACTCGTACTCCAGTTAGTTGTTCAACGGTTAATCATTGAAGATGAACGGTTCCAAAATAGAACCAGTGGATGGATGGGGTGCTCTGTTTTCCAGTAGCTCACAGTGCAGATTTGTGGCAACATATGCTGCAGCACACTTTGAGACAGAGCTTCAAGTACATCAAATCATTTGCCTGTCTTGAACCAGGTGAAAATACCATCTGTGTATATGGATGGACACTCCAGGTGGGAGGAGGTTGTGTGCTCCAAATTTTGAGCTGGTTTCTGGGCCTTCTGACTGTTTCAAATCAGCGCCTTACTAAGTTATAAGGAAATAGCCCTGTGATTAAAAGGGTCATGTCAACAAAGAGCATTTTCCCCCTCCAGACTCTCCCACTGAAAAAGGCAGCATCATTACTTATAGAATGAGGGCAGATCTACTGCCAAGGATTTGCAAAAAAAAGTGACAACCCAAAGAGGTAAGTTGAATCAGTTCTATTTCATCTGCTTAAGCTTGCTGAGTGAAAAACTGATGCAGAAATAGAATTTAGTCATGTACCTGCCAATGAAATAACATCAATAAAGATCTAAGGCAAAAAAAAGGTATTGACAAACAGTGCGATTCTTTATAGAAGTCTGAACTTTTGAACAAATTCCAGCACAACATTGGATAAAGTACTGCCAGCCTTCCAAGAAGCTCAACTGCGATCATTCAGCAGGCAGTTTCCCTGACTGGATGCATAGGAACAAAACTGCCAGAGAATTTGTACACAGCACATATAGCCATTGTATCACCAGAGGAATTGAAGGAATGATTGTGCAGTTACTGGACAACCAAACACCCTCAAGACATTTAACCCCCATGATCATATATAATTTGGATATAGGACTAGTTGGCACGTGGGCTAGAATACTTTTCTAACCCCTGGGAACATTCGATTGACCTATCCTTGTTTAGTCTAGACCAATCTCTCCTATGTTCTTGCTAAAAAAGGGAATTCCAGTTCAGTTGCTCATGATTTTAACAGCTGCACCGAATCTTTGTGGCCTTGTAAACCAGGGGGATATTTAATAATCCATTGCTATGCCCGTATATTCAGTCTTGTTAGGCCAATGCTTGTAAGTGGCAAATTGCCCCTTCTAGTGATAGCATAAACACAAGGGGGAACTGTGCAGCTTTTTTTCTTGTAATTGCTCCAAGTGAAACTTCACGTTTAAATTTCTTCAGCTGCTACAGTGTGGATGTGATCAGAAGCCATCTGAAGACAGATACAGTGCAACATTTCATAGTGATTGTCTGACGTTTGATTTTGTCGACATTAGAAGCATTAAGGGAAAATAAGTCAAACTATGTGGGATTGAAATGGATCTTGAATTCTCAAATCCTGGAACAGTTAAGGAGCAAAAATATCCTTCCGCATTCTGGATTTGTTTTCCTGATATTCTATTGCTCCTGAAAAATAAATGTAGGGTGGCAGAAATAAGGGTGTTGTTTCTATTTATTGCCAAGGTACAAATCCCGAAATTGCTGAATTCTATCCCTAACAATGCAAGTAAGACAAGGTACTGGTATTGATTCTGTTTATTTTCCCACTACCAATCAACTGTTATATAAAGTCAAGATAAAATTAATGTGATAACATAGCTCTAACAATTCTAACCGAAATTCAAATACAGCTTTACACCAGCCAGAAATGAACACCACACAAGTGCAATTGATTAGCAAGGATGTTTAAGCAACATGTACTGTACTATTTTGCCTATCCTTTTACATGCCAAAGACAAATTCTCTGTGCTAAATTCAATACTTTTCTAACTGGGATAACATTCAATAAGTTGGACTCAAGCCTTTTGCCAAAGAGAGTGTGACTGTCTACCGTAAACAGAGTGCACAGATATTAATTCTACTTGTGAAACAAGCAGAGTATGGGATAACAGATTTATTTTATGCCTTCTTTGTCAAAAATGAATGAAGTAATTCTTTGAATCCTTCAGTCGTCACTTTTAAGACAGTTAAAAAAAAAGGTCTTCAAGGGAAAATGTACAGATAAAGCAGGATAATTGTCAAGCAGTTAATCTCAAAACCTTTGACCTGAGCAGGATAAAGCTCTGTATGCAACCGTCTGTGATTGTATCCCTTATTTACATGGGCATAGAATAAGTCATAATATTCATCCATGTTGAAAATACTACCATCGATATCACTGCAACACAGTAAATGAGATTGAAAATAAATGAAGCCAGCGTAAGCACTCAAATTGCCGAGGCAATGTGGGCTACCAGATCAGGGCACAGAGATCTATTCATAATAGTTTTACATAGCTGGTAATATTCCTTTGGGGGTTTAGCTTACACCTCCATCAAAAAGAGGATATCACATGTTATTAAGGCCAAGTAAAAGAAAACAATTAGATAATCATGATCTTGCAGTTCATTTGTGCACATTCTAGTCAGAGGGCTTTTATTTTATAAATAAATTCAGGGTCACAAGTCAAATACACACGACTAGGGTCATTGAGCACACAGAAGAAAGGAACAAAGCCGAAAGCCATAGGGTAAAAAATCCCACTGAGGGTTAATCTAGCAGAAACGTATCAAAGGCTGTAAACCACCCTTGTCTTTGTTATTCATCATATGGGAATTTGTTCACACATCCTGCTGATTTCAATTGGAGTGAGCATCATTATTGAATTCCTTGTCTTTCTGGTCTTTTTATGTAGAGCTTTAAAGCTTTATAGCATAGCTTAAATTTAAAAAAAAATTCAAATTCCTCAAAAAACCACAAGCCTACAAGTGTCATCATAGCAGGTCTTTTTTCACAAACAAAATATTTGTATACAATGAATTTGCTATCCAGTTTATCCCAATCCATTGTGGCAGTCTCTGTTTATTCAGTAATCCAGATGTATATCACATTTCAGACCACCATTTTAGCAGCACAACAATTTGATGTCTGTGGTTATCAAATTAACACATTGGAGTCGCACACTAAAATACCATGATTGGGAGCATGCAAAAAAAAAATTAGGCTGATCATCGGACTATTTACAAATGATTCAGCGTGAGGTAGGAGAATTGAAACACAAGCTTGGAAAAATAGCATATATTTTTAACTCTGAATTCCCTACTGTATCCGCACCAATTGACTTCAAACACATCACTGTCTCTGCAAAGTGGATTAAATCTCACTCATATTTCAAATACTTCTATATCACAAATCAGTTAGTTATGTTGGGGATAACATGACAGTCAAAAATGAGTACACAAAAATTGCATTTAATTCAGTCTTTGCACCTTCGCCACGAGCCACCATTTACATATGATTTTGGAATTCTGTCTGCATTCAGCAGTTTGAAGTACTCAGTGTTCCATTTGAGAATGGACTGAAACATAAATGATGTTTGGCACTTCACACGAACATAGACAACGACATAAAATATTAAAATATAGACAGCACAAAAGTGAGGGAACCAATGGAGCTCCTTTCAGACTCAACCTTCAGGGATCAGCCGAGTCTCTTCTGTTTACATCTGCGGGTACGAGGGAGGCGGAACTGGCTGAAATTCAGTTTTTATATACACTTACTCCTGATTTACACATCTCCTTTCTATTTATTCCTTTTTTTTGTTTGCAAAACCATTCTCCGTACCATCTTCAGTAACGCTGGAGACCTACACCTCCTTTTAGCCAGTGTACAAAAATAAATGTTAGCACATGCACTCATTTTGAAAGAAAGGAGAAGATTTGGAAATGTCCAGCAGGGCTAGAGTGATTATTTAGGTATTTGATTAATAATCAATTGTAGCTGTGGTCTGTTTAAACTTCCATCACAAATCCCATTAAAATTAGGTCACACTTGAGCTGAAATCCCATAAGACTGTCCTCTACAACAGTAGTTAGTAAAATTACTTGAAAGGGTAATGATTAAGGACTTTTAACAATTATTCAACCAATAATCAATTCTAGCTGATGAATAATTTATTAACAAACCTATGCTTATTACTTCTCTTGAGTCTGGCTATTTTAACAAATCATTTTAAGTGCATGCCAAAAATAGCTATCGTTTTTAGGTTATATCTGCATCATTTTTGCACAATTGTGTTGGTGAAAATTATTTGATCTTTGCATGCCGTGCTGCAGTTAATGTAGGTACTGGCTTAACTAAACCAAGCTTTGTAAAATTCCATTCAAGCAGACAACAGAGTCATTTCCTGTGATTTGACATCAGATTTTTTTTCAATTCTAAATACAGAGGAGGATAGGTTGGGTATTAGTACAAAGACTATTGGAGGAAAATGTATTATTCAAGCTATGGCCCAATCAAATTGTCACCTTTGTTAGACAAGTAACCTTCATCATTTTAAATGTATCTTTTGATTTGCTAATTTAGATTCACAATATCGTCCCATTATCTGGCACCATAGAATAACAAACTTTTATAATGGCCTGTCTGTGATCTGTAATGCACAGATGCTTTGAAGTGTACTTGGCAGTGCTTCTTTCCTTTGTTGAAGGGTAGCTAGGTGGTCCTGACAGTGCAGTTAATAAATACTGTTTTTTTTTATCTTTTTGATTGAAGCTTCAGATTAAAGGGACAAATCTCTTTTTGTCGGTCTAACAGGATTATAATTCAAAAATCAAAGGTGATGAGATAACTGTGGAAGAATGTTTTTTTTTTAACCAGCAGAACGGTCTACCTGCAGTTTCTTTTGAAACTAAGTTTTGAGTTTTCCTAAGTAATTCCGACACCAATCAAGTGTTTTCTTCTTTTGCAAGGATCAGCATAAATGTTCTTTTTGCAGATTTAAATGGCCGTTAATCAAAATGGCAGCTGAGCACAATGTTCCTCCAAATGACTATATTAGCAGGAATCACAGAAGAGTGGTCAAATGCAGTGTAATACCATTCCTTTCCACATTACTCTCAAGCTAAATCTTCCACTTAATCAGGCTGACTGTTGGCAATCAAGTCTTGGATTGCACAAAGCCGTATAAAATTGGTTGAAAAGTTCGCATCTTGACACAGTATAGTCGACAATGTTCCTGATAATTTGCCTTAGATTGTGAGGGATAGGTCTCGCTATAAAGGGGTCCTTGCATAATCTTTCTCCCCACGTCAATGATCCTTCTCTTTATCAACAGATTGATGTCTATTTACCAAATGGGGGTCGAGCTCTAATTCCTACCACGTTGGAAATACTCAGCAGATCTAGGTCAGTCCAACAGGGTTGTAAAAAGTGACTAAGGTGATGTTTAATGTTGGCAATAAAGGCAAATTTTTCCTCACCCCTGTGCCACAGTTGGGACTTCATAAGGCCCTGTCGATGGTCCTGTATCCCAACATGTGCAGGTTAGGTGGATTGGCCATGGTAAATTGCCCCTTAGTGTGAGGGGGACTAACAGGGGTTACGTGGGGTTACGGAGATAGAGCCTGGATGGGACTGTTGTCGGTGCAGGCTCGATGAGCCAAATGGCCTCCTTCTGCACTGTAGGGATTCTGTAACATAGGGAGAATCCTTTGGCATTAGGGTGGGAGGTCATCGGCAGTGTAACAACTGGCATTATTTCCCAACTCTGGACCCATTAATTTACAGTATTTAGAAAAGAAAAAGATTACATTTACCGATGCAACTTTTATATGCTTGGTCAAATAGTTGAGACTCGTTTAGCATGTCCTTTGCTTTCCAATTGCAATGTCTAATATAGCTGGGAAACTTCAGAGTTTTCCATTAAGAGGGCAGCTTTTAGCGATCCTGGACAAGCAGGGTCCACTCAAGACAGAGGATGACGGCCAAGTTACAGTGATTGATGTCATCTGTGCCACAAGTGATCTGGCCAACTGCTCAGCTGGAAGAAAGATATTGCCAACCCTGAGGCCTAGAATCAGATACAAATTGAAACTAAAGGCTCATATACAACGCAATGTTGTTACAATTAAAGTAACGGCAATCAGGAAGGAAGACTGCAAGTTGAAAGTGAAGTGGCACTTGAAGCTTTTTCAGTGTGATCACAAGCTGCTGTAGGGAGAAATGATAGTACAGCACATGATGAAGTTAGGAGGGGCAATGAGAAGATAATGCAGATCAGTCTGAAGTGTTTATCCACAGTTACCCTGTTTGACAAAACTATTCACAAATTAACTTTTTGTCGACTGAAGTAGGTTGAACATTCTGATCGGAATGGCTCCTCCATTTTGCTGCTGTTGACAAGAATATCTTTTGGGATCTGGACAGAGCACTGTGTTTGGCACAACAAGTTTCTGTCTGAGTAAGAAGTCCACACCTGCTTGGAGCTTAGAAAACCCAGTGGATAATGTTGTGTAGGCAAAAATGTTTAATGAAACAGTTTGATGAAAATACAGTTTAAAGTTTATTTATTCGTGTCACAAGGCTTACATTAACACTGCAATGAAGTTATTGTGAAAATCCCCTCGTCGCCATACTCTGGTGCCTGTTCAGGTACACTGTTCAGGCAGAATCGAGCATGGGCAATGCACTTAACCAGCACTTCTTTCAGACTGTGGGAGGAAACTGGAGCACCCGGAGGAAACCCAGGCAGACACGGGGAGAACATGCAGACTCTGCACAGACAGTGACCCAAGCTGGAAATCAAACCCGGGTCCCTGGGGCTGTGAGGCAGCAATGTGCCACCATGCCACCCCTGTGCCACTGTGCCACCGCAAATAAGTGAAATTCACACTGTACCACCTAACATATAGGGACAGTCAACATGAATCATTTTCTTACTGAATTCCTGTACATTAAGAGGAGTGAATAGCAACACTAGAAACCATAAGCTGAACATAGTGCTGTTCTTCTGTGACTGTGAATATGATTCTCACATGTATCCTCACTATGCTGACACTGAGGTTTCTACCTACAAGAAGGGGAATTCTAATGATTCCAAAAATGATCATAGAATGTCATCAGCATTGTGACCCTTAAAGTTTGTTTTAGTATGTTTACATAATACAATCTGGTAGAGTCAATGTAGTTTTGGGAAAGGGGAATCATATTTGACAAATTTGTTGGAGTTCTTTGAGGATATAACAAGCAAGCTGGATAAGGAGGACCAGTAGATGTAGTACATTTGGATTTCTAAAAGGCATTCAATAAGATGCCACTTGAAAGGTTACTGCACAAGAGTTCATGGTGTTGAGTGTGATATATTGGCATGGATAGAAGATTGGTAACCAACAGGAAACAACGAGTCTGGATTAATGGGTCATTTTCAGTTTGGTAAACATTAATGGAATGCTACAGCGATCAGTGTTGGGGCCTCAACTATTTATAATCTGTCTGGCATGAAGGGACTGTTTGTACTTCAGCCAAATTTATTGATGATACAAGGATAGGAAGGAAAGCAAGTTGTGAGGAGGATACAAAGAGGCTGCAAATGGATAAAGATAGGTTAAATAAATGGGCAAAAAATCTGGCAGCTGGAGTATAATGGAGGAAAATGTGAGATTGTCCACGTTGGCAGGAAGAATGCATAAACAGAATATTATTTAAATGAAGAATGCAGCCAAATAGAGGAACTTGTACATGAATCACAAAAAGTTAGCATGTAGGTACAGCAAGTAATTAGGAAGGTAAATGGAATGATGGCCTTTGTTGCATGGGGAATGGAATATAGAAGTAGGGAAGTTTTACTACACTGTGCAGAACATTAATGTGACTGCACATGGAGTACTGCATACAATTTTTGTCTCCTTACTTAAGGAAGGATATATTTGCATTTGAAACAGTTCAGAGAAGATTCATTAGATTGGTCCTGGGATGAAAAGGCTGTATTATGCAGAAAGGTGAAGCAGGTTCAACATAGACTCATTGGAGTTTAGAAGAATGAGAGATGATCTTACTAAAATATATAAGATATTGAGGGGTTTGATATGTTATATGCTAAGAGGATGTTCCCTCTTGTGGAGGAATCTAGAATGAGAGGGCACTGTTTAAAAATATGGGGTCTCCCATTTAAGACAGAGATGAGGATACATTTTCTCCCTCAGGTCGCTAGTCTTTGGAGTTCTGTTCCACAGAGAGCTGCGGAGGCTGGGTCATTGAATATATTTTAGGTTAAGTCAAATAGATTTTTGATTGTCAAGGGAACCAAGGGTTAATGACAAGAGGCAGGAAAGTGGAGTTAAGGCCACAGTCAGACCAACCATGATTTTTTTGAATGGTAGAGAAAGCTCAATGGGCTGAATGGCCTACACCCACATCTATCTGATCTTGTGATTTAACTTATGTCCTTGTAAACTTTGGGTTAATAAAAAAAGAGTAGGCGAGATTGTAGTCTTCTGTGGATTTTGTAAAAATTATTGTGGCTTTTTTTGAGATTGTATATCATCAGATGATATGAGCCAACCATTGGTTTCATAGTTTGCTGCAAGTTTCCTGAGCTCATGATTTATGCAGCCTTCATGTACAAACTGGAAGCAATGGGAGTTTAATGTCAAAACCTGGATTTTATCCGGGATGAGATAGCGTTAAGATCAATGAGGGTGTATCTCTTCTGAGAGAGGAATGGGCTCATTATTAAATATGTTCAATTATGTATTAAATATCATTGTATTTTGAATGTCTGGTCTGGATATTTCTGAAATAATGTGACACTCCTACATTGAGATGATATTTTGTTGTTTGCCAACTCACCGGGGAATCCAATGAGCCGTACTTATTGTATTGATTAACGGTCTAATCTGTTGGATTTAGTGATTGGTGCTGCAAAATCCTCATCCCCTCATGTAAAGAGCAGCTTGAAAAAACCTGGATGAGTACCAGCTATGCCTCAACTCTATCTCTTAGCTAGGCAACACAATATGGTATCTGCTTTCTTCAGTCAAACTGGTTAATTAAACCTTTCTAGCTGTGAAAACACTCCAGCTTTACGTGGCCCAGAAGTAAATCATGAAAATATCGACCGGAAGACATACATTGCATCTGTTCCCATTGTTGATTTATATTGGTCCTGGTGGATGCCAACTGAGTGTCCACCAGTCAGTTGCACAATTGTTAAAATCTACCTTGCTGTTTTATGCTGTGTTCATGTAAAACATGTTATGAGGGTCCCTGACTTATGCTGATGGAATAATCAAAATCATAACGTAATGTGGAGATGTTGGTGCTCTTTCCAGGTGCAAATTGTTCACATTTTTATGTAAATTGGCCTTGATTATTCCCCAACCTATTCTATTATGCATTTAAAATTTAGCCCAAATTTCTGGTAGCCCTACTTCTCCAGATAGACTTGTTTCATGTTGGGGGTTGGCAGAAACAGCCACAACCTTTCCTGGAAAATGGTTGGAATTAAAAAGAAAACATCAAGATCAGGACGCTAAATTCCCTCCCTCCCATCTTCAATTCCTACCTGTGTTCTTCCCTTGGGGCTGATAGGAATAGGATATTGTTGTGTGACCTTGAGTCCAGAAATCAGAGGAAGACAGTAAAGGAGAGGCTGCAGTTGCAGATAAGTAGAAAGCAATTAGTACTGAGAAACAGGAATGATGATGATTCATTTGGGTTTTAGAGGGTGATCTATAGATGTGGTAGCCATTTCATAAAGATGGTTGGGTACAGAGCTACTGTGAAGAGGGCCTAGGGTGTAGCAATAGTGTGAATGAAGTTAAAAGATTTGGAAATGGTGTGTAGGGAGTGTAGGAAGGTTGTTACTGAAAAAGGAAATATAGTGCGATTATAAGCTCTTTAGAACACTATTGCTATCTTACCTTAGCGCTACCATTGAAGCAAACCTAACACAGCTCAAAGCCAATTCCTGGTCAGGATCAAGGGTTTTGTCAAGAGAAGGCTGGCAGTGGAAAGTGGAGGGAAAAACATTGGAGCTCCAGGGATCAGCGGTGAGATTTGGCTGAAATGGGGAAACATTCAGAGAACTTTAGTCACGAGCATGATGAGTATTAGTCGGAGGAGCAACAAGGATGAATTGGAGAAACACTGAGGGTGGGTGCAGGTGTGACCAGGAAGAGAGCATGATGGAACTGAAGGTTTTTAGGTTCATTAACTCCCTCCACCCCCCAAAGAGATTCCAGTCACAAAGTTAGGGACAACCTCTCACTCGGAAAACAGGTGATTGGAGTACCAGAGCTCCCACATGGTCCTGTTTAGAAAGTGCATTCACTGTGAGTGCAGCTTCCCCATATATTGCAATCTTGTGCTAGATCCACACTTTGCACTTTAAATAACAATTAAATAATAATTGGTGTGGACTCACCTTTCGGGATGACAAACCCCCATCCCTGGCTGTGTCCTTGAACTATAAGTGCAGCAAGCACTAAACAATTTAAATCTCATTTCCAGCCATGTACTGCAGGTAGAGCGGGGGAAAGGGTTTGTTTTGGGTAGCTGCACAAAGTAAGAAAAAGGAGAGAAGGGCAGCAGAAAGCAGGGGAAATAACATTCAGAGGTGGGACGGTACGGTTAAACAACAAGGTCGATCTTAATATTGGTATGATGGATGATGCAGTCAGTCCTGATGGAAGAGCTGGGAGGAGTCACTGCAAAGTAAGTACAACCTAAGATTTGACATTGGGAACTTTACTATGACAGGCAGATATGACGGACAGAGTGTGATGGAATGTTTTAACAAGAAATAAATGTGTTACAGAAAGACCACAGTACACATGAGACTGGGTTTCTGTATACCTGGTAGCAGATTGTAGATGGTAATGGCTTTTGAGAGCAGGAAATCATTTGGGGAGGGGTGTGTGCGAGGTTCACAGTCCACTCATTTCCCAGCACCCACCGCCATGTTTGGGACTTCTGTTTGGAAATGACAGCAATCATTGAAAACCGCTGTCCAAACGTGAGCTAACACATTCTAAAGATCTGCTACTGATGGGGAGAAATTGTCCTACACTTTTTGGCATGATGAACTCTGTGCAATCCAGGCATCCAAGTGTTGCTAAGGGAGTTGGTCAGGGTATTGAATTTCAAAGGGTAACCTTTAAAATTGGAAGAACGCTTAATCAACTTAGTCACTTGATCACAGTTTGCTGTGGTACACAACACAGCCATGTTCCTCATTCCGAGCCAAGCTGTTCCAGTACAGCTACAACACTGGCATCTACCTGGCAAAGTGTATGTCCTGTACAGAAGGAACAGGACAAATCCAACCCGGCCAATTACTACCCCATCAGTCTACTCTCAACCATCAGCAGATGGAAGGGGCCATCAAAAGCATTATAAAGTAGCACTTATTCAGCAATAACTTGTTCATGTACACTCAGTTTGAGTTCTGCCAGGGTCACTCAGATCCTGACTTCATTACTACCTTGGTTCAAATAAGGACAAATTAGCAAAATGCCAGAGATGAGGTGAGAGTGACTGCCCTTGATATCAGGCAGCATTTGACCAAGTGTGGCATCAAGGAGCCTTAGCAAAACTGGGAATCGGAGGAAAACCCACCGCTGGTTGCAGTCATACTTAACACAAAGGAAGATAGTTGTAGTGATTGGAGATCAATCATCTCAGCTCCAGGACATCACCGCAGGAGTTCCTCAGGGTAGTGTCCTAGGCCCCACCATCATCAGCTACTTCATCAATGACCTTTCTTCCATCATGAGGTCAGAAGTGGGGATGATCGCTGATGATTGCACAATATTCAGTATGATTCACAACTCCTCAGACTGAAGCAATCCATGTCCAAATGCAGCAAGACCTGGACAATATCCAGGCTTGGGCTGACAAGTGACAAGTAGCATTCGTGCCACACAAGTGCCAGTCCAATAAGAGAGGATCTAACCATCACCCCTTGACATTCAATGGCACAATGGCATTATCATCATTGAATACCCCACTATCAACATCCTGGGGATTGCCAGTGACCAAAAATTGAACTGGACCAGCCATATAAATACTGTGACTACCACAGCAAGTCAAAGGCGAGTCAAAGGCGAGGGGAGTCAGGAGGTGAGTCCACCATCTACATGCCACAAGCCAGGAGTGTAATGGAATACTCTCCAGTCACCTGGATGAATACAACTCCAACAACACTCAAGAAACTTTACACCGTCCAGTACAAAGCTGCCCACTTGATTACTACCCCTTCCGCAAACATTTAATCCCACCACCACTGACGCACAGTGGCAGCAGTGTATACCATCCACAAGATGCACTGCAGGAACTCACCAAGGCGCTTTCGACAGCACCCTCTAAACACACGACTGCTACCATCTAGAAGGACAAGAGCAGCAGATACCTACGAACACCACCACCTGGAGGGTCTCCTCCAAGTCACTCACCATCCTGATTTGGAAATATATCAGCATTTGTTCACAGTTGCTGGGTCAAAATCCTGTAACTCCCTCCCTAACAGTGCTGTGGGTGCACCTGTACCTCAGAGACTGCAGCGGTTCAAGAAGGCAGCTCACCAACACCTTCTCAAAGGCAACTAGGGATGGGCAATAAATGCTGGTCTAACCAGTGACGCCCACATTCCATGAATGAATTTTTGAAAAGCAAAGATGATGTGGGGAGTTTAGCACCAAGATCATGATCTTAATTTGAGAAGATTTATTGTGGTTGATGCTAGCATGTGCCGGTAGTTGGCCTGTGGTGCCTTGCTGTTGATAAATATAAAACCCAGCCCTTAATATATTACAAATACATATATATCCCTAGAAATATCCCAGCATATATCAGCATGATTCTTTTGGTGCAACATCCCAAAGTATGTCTTTCCTCAGGCTATAACTATAATTGTGTGTTTGTTTTACCAAGTAATGTCAAAACAAGCTGAAGTATGAACCTTACATCACTGTATCATATAAACCATACAGCACCGCAGGCCATTCAGCCCATCATGCTTGTGCTAGTATAGCATATTTAACATAAAATGTGTTTCAAAATGCTTACATTTGACTTCAGAAACAGAAGCTGGCTGTGAGCGATAAACAGACAGATGAAGAAAGACAGAGGGGGATGAATACACAACTTCTCAAAATTCCTACTGAGAATTCAAAAATAACCATTGTTTGTAGAACAGATTTGTTTATACAGCGGTGGTATCTATTTATTTACCCAGCTGCAGTGGGTAAGGCAAACAGTGATTATTTATTTTCTAACAACAATGCAAAAATGAAATTCAGAGGGATTAAATCCTGGCTAAAACTGTTGAATTGCCTATTGCTACAAACCAGGTGGGTTACATAAATCAAAATGACCAAATTTACCAAATGAGGGTGGGTGAGAGGGTGAGCTCCGAGGAGGAAACAGAGATGCTTCAGTGAGATTTAGACAGGCTGAGTGAGTGGGCATCTGCATGGCAGATGCAGTACGATGTGGATAATGTGAGGTTATCCACTTCGGTTGCAATAATAGGAAGGCAGATTATTACTTGAATGGATGCAAATTGAGAGAGGTGGATACTCAGTGAGACCTTGTTGTCCTCGTGCATCAATCGCTGAAGGTAAGCATGCAGATGCAGGAGGCAGTAAAGAAGACAAATGGTATGTTGGCCCTCATAGCAGAAAGATTTAACGGTAGGAATGGGGATGTATTACTGCAATTGTATAGGGCATTGGTGAGGCCACATCTGGAGTATTGCTTAAAGTTTATTTATTACTTTCACAAGTAGGCTTATATTAACATTAACATTACTGTGAAAATCCCCTAGTCGACAGTGCCTGTTCGGGTACACTGAAGAAGAATTTAACATGGCCAATGCATCTAACCAGCACGTCTTTCGGACTGTGGGAGGAAACCGGAACACCTGGAGGGAATCCATGAAGACACGGGGAGAATGTGCAGACTCCGCACTGACAGTGACCCAAGTCAGGAATCGAACTCGGGTCACTGGCGCTGTGAGACGGCAGTGCTAAACACTATGCCAACATTTAACGCCACTGTGTGCAGTATTGGTGTCCTTATCTGAGGAAGGATGGTCTTGCTGTAGAGGGAGTGCAGCGAAGGTTTACTGGGCTGATTCCAGGGATGTCAAGACTGTCATTTGGGGAGAGACTCAATCAGTTAGGATTATATTCGTTGGAATTGAGAGAGTGAAAGGGGATCTTATAGAAACTTATAAAATTCTAATATGGTTAGACAAGGTAGTTTCAGAAAGAATGTTCCCAATAGTGGGGGAGTCCAGAACTAGGGGTCATAGTTTGAGGATAAGGTAAACCTTTTAGAAGTGAGGTGAGGAGAAGTTTTTTCACATAGAGAGTGGTGAATCTATGAAATCTTGGGGGGGAATTTTACCATTTTGAGTCTAAGTGTCGGATCTGGGTGTCAAATCGATCAGCCTGGAATCCTCTTTCCAGCGCGCCCATATGTGTTTTGTCGGCTCCAGCCCGATCCGCGCTGTGGGCGGGCTTAGCGCTGGCGGACCGATCGGAGCTCTGAACTGCGCATGCGCAGTTCGAAAAAAATCTGACAGAGCGCGCCCGGGCGCGAAAGAAAAAAGCAGAAAGTGG